>NC_137927.1:13054131-13184131 GCF_963457725.1 Sprattus sprattus
TTATGGCATTTTGACATATGCTTTTTTGAACCTTCCCTTTATTTTAAAAAGGCGTTAGATGACAGGTTAAGCGTTCCTACATTACTGGCCTCTGCTTGCCACCCACATTAAGAGCCCGTTGAAGTCTGCTCAAGTTGAGCCTCTCACCTTCCCTTTATTTTTTCTACTTTTTCAACTTTTCTTCAAATGACAGTGATGCTTCACATATCATTTCCTCAAATATATTTTCAGGACCTTTTCGATGTCTCTGGCATAAAATCTTATTTTTTCACTCCAGAATCCTGCAAAAAGCCTTCATTGATAAAAAGGTTAAGTATTCCTACATTACTGGCATCTGCTTGCAACCCACACTAAGAGCCCGTTGAAGTCTGCTCATCATTCTGTTGCAGTTTTGTAGCCAGATTCACTTTCGCTGACAAGCTGAAATGTGAAGGAGTGTCTGACTTACAGCTTAACAAATGGTCAGTGGCTTAAATCAAGGACTTCTTACACTTGTGAGGCAAGTGTGTGAGCATTCAAACATATCCATTACCTAAAGCCTAAACAACCTTTAGTCCCAAACTATGAGTTTAAAGTGAAGCAGATGCTATTCATAAGAAGACCAGGAGAGAGGATTCTGCAACTCCTGTCCTAGTAGCCACGCTCTATTGTCTAAAAACATGTCAGAACACGGTAGGAGAAGCATGATGGTGGTGACGGGGCCAAAACCTGACGCTATCTCAGCCAGCACTCTATTCTGCTGGAGCTGCTCTCTCGACTAATGATTTACTCCACATCCCACGTTTCGCAGACAAGACAAGGAAAATGCACCTTCGTCAGGAAAATGCAATCCCTACTGATAAAACAGGCGGCAGACTATGGGGGAGAGATGGATCTGTATCAAATGTGTCCACACCTACCGCACAATACTGTACACACACACACACACACACACACACTGCATTATACTGTTATCTTACACCTATAACACAGAGCCAATGGCTCCCTTCCGGGTCTCATGGCACTGGTTTCCTGTTGACAGAGCGGCTGTGTGTGGTGCCATCATCTGGGTGCCAGTCACAAAGGAAGCCCACACCAGGGCCAGATGGCAGCTGTGGCGTCACACGATGACATCACGGCCCGCAGAGGGCGACGCCTCGGGCTCCCACTGGGCCGCAGCCGTGTGCAAGGGTGGCAGCACGTTTCTAACCAGGCTGCCACTCCACCAGCACCCACCCCACCCCCACGGAGGCAAAACTAGGCAGTGCCCATGCGGCAATGACATGGCAATGTTAGCCGCAGCAGCTAGCACATGTATAGCACAGTAAGAGGCTCTGTGTACACCACAGACTGGGGCGACTGAAGCAAGAAGACTGAGTTTGTTACATGTGAAACCAGTACAAATAGGAAACAAATGTATGCTATTAATTAAAAACAAAAACAGGTCTGGTAAGATCGCAAATAGTTTCTAGCTGAATTATGTCCAGCTTGCCGGAAACAAACAATTTTGCAATGTCACCTTAAAAGCCTTTCTGTGAACCGGAGTGCTGGTTGCGGCTATGTATAGAAAATGATCTTGTCATCAAAATATGGCGTCCGCTTCCAGAGACATTAAACAGACGAGTGGCGTAAACTGAGATGTCCTAAGTAGGCTAAAGCTGCTAAAAGTGAGTTTCTTCACCTTGTGTGACGTTTCAAAATCAGTGTTCTTGAATGAGGTGAACATAACGGTGCAGATGAAATTGGGGGAACGGGGGTTGCTGAGGGTATAATGAGGGAAGGGAGGAAGGGGGTCTTCATTAGAAGAGCCTTCTGATACCTGAATTATGTATCCTCACACATGGCGAGCTGTGATCTGGGCCAAGTGTTTAAACGGTTAAAAATGACTCTACTGAGAAGGGGGGAAACGGCCTCTACCCAACCATGCTGACCATGACACCCGCTGAGGACACTGCAACTCACTGCTATTGCTTTTGGTTAATTCAAGCTTAACTGAAAGCACCAATGTAAACAATTATTTTTTGTGAACTGCCACTGGGCCAAATGCATTTTTGTGATAATGCAAGAAAGCTATGTGGGAAATTAAATAAAATAAAAAAAATAATGCTCTGCAGGCCATGAAGTTCACCCCTCACCATGACAAACCCAGCAGGAGCCTTACGCTTTAGTTGTTCAGTGGAGCATTGAAAGCCACAGGTGTACACTTGAGATGCCCCTGTCCTTTTCTCTCTCCCTCTCCCTCTCCCCCACCTTCCATTGGACAAGGCGCTGGCCGGTTACACAACCGTGGCCGAGGCCCTGCATTCATGTCCTGAAACCGTCAGAGCACAATAGGCTGCCTTCCCCTTTCCTATGAAATATTCACCGTCCCGGGCTGCACTGGCAGGGGCTCCAATGCACGCCCTGCGGGAGAGAATGGCTGAAAGATTAGTCAGCCAATCTGATGGATCAAATGACAAAAAACTAATTGGGCTCCACTTTATATGGCCAGCGCTGGCTTCAACATAACGTAACACCGGCCTTTAGCACCAGCCTGGAAAGTCACGGCACAAAAGTGGGGTTGCTGCTTGCGTGTGCATTCTAGTTGTCATCATTATTGTCAGTTTTGATGGATTTGGGGGGGAACAGGGGTCAGATTGTAGGCTGACTCTCTTTCGTAAGATTCCTTCACAGCAAATGAGGTCAGAAGGACAGGAAAGTCTTGCTTGACCAGCTCTCTCCTTTACGGTGCTGTAAAGCTCTCCTTCTCTCTCTCTCTCTCTCTCTCTCTTTTTCTCTCTCTCTCTTCTCCTGTGGTCAAGTGTCTCAAGTTCTACTTCCTGAGTCTGAGTTGCCCCTACTGCCCTGTGGATAAGTGATGAACATAGTGGGCTGCTAATGTTACATGTGAACGCATAAGAACGTCAATGTCCTAGTGACAACTCGAGGACTGAATTTGGGAAAGCAGAACATACGAAGATGTAAAGGATCTAACAAAACACCATTTGTGGTCAAAGGGGTAATTCAAGCCCTTCCCTCTGAGCTGATTAGGTGTCATTTCAGTACACTAGGGCAGGAGTGACAGACCGCTGATCTGGGTCAGTCTGGATCATCTCACTCACCTTGACCACAGGGTGTCCCCCGGACGACGCCTTCACAGCCCCTCGACTGCCCTCTGTCTCATAGTGTGCCCGGTGGTGAGCCTTGGGGTGAACCTCGATCTTCAGGTCATACTGTCCAAACTGGTTTGGTAAAGGCCAGTCCAGTGGAGGCAGTGATGATGTTCTGTAGACACACACAAACAAACACACACACACAAGAAAATTAAAATATGTTGACAGCCGTAACCAACAACAGTCAGGTCCCTGAACAGAAATAGGTTTAAGGACTGCTGGGCTATTCTCAAACTTCCCATAATCATAGATGATACATTTTACTAGGTGTTGAGGGGCAAAGAAACTGATCATGAACCATGAATCATACTGCCTGTAAGGCCCCTCTGAGCAAGTGCAACTATATTTCCGGAACAACAACGCTGCCATAGGTCAGGTTGAGGCATATTAGAAGTGATTCACTTGGGGGGAATTCAGCAGTTAATGTCAGTAGTGGATGGATGGGGGCCAAGTTTTTGGACAAATATAACTTTAGACAAACAAACACACACACACACACATATTCACACACTCAGTTCAACACAGCCATATTCCAACACACACATACACACACAGAGACACACACACACACACACAGTTTAACACAGCCATATTCCAACACACACGCATATGTTTTCTCTCCATGATCGTGGATGTGTGTATGTTTTTTGGGAATCTAAGCAAGCTACAGTCATATTTGAACAGCTGCTTTCAAAAATAAACACGCCTCTCCAGCCCTGCCTGCCACCCCTTCCTTCTCTCTTCCTGGGCTGCCACACATCAACGCCTGTCCTGAACAGGAGAAGCAGCCCCCCCCCCCCCCCCACCCTATAAAACGCAGCCACTGCAATTACCCCTCCTCTTTATATTTATGGCAGTTTCCAGCGAGAAGAAGTCACAGGGTGTTTTTTTCCTCCTTTCCTTCCACTCTCTTGTCTGCGCTCCACGTGTTGGGCGCTCTTGCCGCTATCTGTTCACAGTTAGAGCGTGACATGGCTTCCTCCACCCCCTCCCTCTCTTTCTCTCTCTCTCTCCTCCATGGCCTCCACACACACACACACACACACACACACACACACACACACACAGTGGTGGAGGGGGGTTGGGGTGGAGAGTGAGCAGGATGGCTGAGTAATGTAGAGCGCTGCACAGAAAGGTAAACACAGCGTGCCGCGGCCCCATGAAAACACCAGTGCTGTGACGGCTTGCGCATCGTGAGCTAGTATATACAGAACGGACACAAGCTGGAGGAAGGTGGGCAGATGCCAGAACAAGGGTGTGTGTGTGTATAAGGGTGTGAGACAGAGACAACATGTTTCTAGGGTGTGTGTGTGTATATGTGTGTGTGTGTTATACACATATATTCAGTATGTACGTATGTCTGATTGTGCATGCATATGTGGTGTGTGTGTGTGTGTGTGTGTGTGTGTGTGTGTGTGTGTGTGTGTGGGTGTGTGTGTGTGGGTGTGTGTGTGTGTGTGTGTGTGTGTGGGTGTGTGTGTGTGTGTGTGTGTGTGTGTGTGTGTGAGTATTTGTGGGTGGATGTGTGTGTGTGTCTTGGCACGCCCGGTGTTATGGTTAATTCTGGCTTAATGAGTAAGAGCTGGCCCCATCACTGCTGTCTGCACTGTGGACAAGCAGGACTGTGACTGCGAATGTGGCTCTGCTGTTAGCCCCTAAGACTGCTTTTGTGCCACCAGCAGGGATGGGCAAGATATAGAGCTTGGCACACAGCTTGTGTTCCACCAACACAACAGGGCTGTACACACACGCCATCTCCGCACTGGGCCAGGCTTGGCACTGAAAAAACGAAAAAGCACACACACACGTTGTCCACGAAGAGAAGCACTCGATAGGACCCGACAAGCAATGTGAGTCACGCATCCATTCACTCTCCAAGTTTCCAAAACCTGCAAGCTGAACCGCGGACAGGATCAGTCAGTGCTCCGGACAAAAATTAGCGGCTCCGCTTTTGTTGGACGTCGCCCTCAAAATACACTGTGCTTCTGAGAGAGGGCAGATGAAAAGGAAAGAAAAGAGGTTGACATTTGGAATGTTTGGAGGGCTGAGAGGTTGGCTGTGGGAGAGGGATGGGGGGGGGGGGGGGGCACATGTTTCTGGCATTTTGGTCAAAGAGGGTATTGTGCTGCCACCTCTTCACCATGACCAGTGTTTACCACTCAAAAAATTCAAATTCACACAGTTCTGCAGGGCCATTTAACTTATTTCTTTCCTTCAAAAGAGCCTTTTCTTTTGGACAGTGTCTGTGTTGTTTTTGTTTGTGTTTGTGTGAGCGTGTGTGTGTGTCATCACAACAGGGGCATCACTCTGTCTCTCTTGTGGGATGACATAAGCCAGGAAGTGAGCGAGCAGCGCTGCCATGGCAACCAGGAAGAGGAGATGCTGGAAACCTGAGGCCAATGGGGGAGTGGCTCCCCACGGCCTGAAATATCGTAACCTTCCTTCGGTGTCTGAGCCTGCTACTCCTGTCACGTCGTCTTTCAGCCATTAGCCTACATATTTAAAAGGCCGTGGTAGCCGTACGAGCTCAATCACCCACCCCCCCACACACACACACACAGACGCACACACACATGCACGCATATGCATGCATCCAGACATAGACCAACAAACAGTAGAGTCCCTAGGTATATTAATGAGAGCATGTATGTTTGTGCATGGGACAGCTGAACCCACCCACACAATCTCTCTCACACACACAAACAGAAATAGAATACAAACAGAATTTCACAAATTTATAAACACACACACCCACCAAAAAAACACACAAATCTAGCGCCCTTGACCCCTAAGGAGAGGTGTACAGATGCTCATACTGACTGCTCATTCTTTTAGGCACTCACATGCTAGTGTCAGGTTTAATGCCAGTGGCAGATATAAGTGCATGACTTGGGTCATGTGCCTGCCGATCTAAGCCAGGCCACTTTGATGCTGGATTTATTTTGGATTGCGAGCTGTTGGGTGCAAGCACTTCTGATCTTTGTTTCAAGACGCGCGTTTGTGTGTGTGTGTGTGTGTGTCCATTTGTTGCTCGTCTCAGTGGGGCTCTCACGGTCATGGGGTCAAAGGTAGAACTAGCGGAGCACAGGGAACATGTGTGGATCACACAGCCACATTCACTCCTGGCTGATTTACGGCGCCAGGGTTCAGGATACATAAACAAGGCCATGCCTTCATCTGCTCTGCACATCTGCACATTTGGACAACTGAAAAGCACTCCTTGCTCCACTAATATTCACTAATGATGCGAAACAGGCAGCAAAGTTAACTTTATAATTCTAATTTCAAACTTGTTAGTATGCTATTATTTTATACTATACTACCTGTGAATATATAAACTTGAAATCCTTCACAGCCAAGCAGGAGTTGATTAGCGTCAACCTAACCTGATAATGCCCTTTGTGTGGTTATCAGAATTACGTGCCACATTCAATTTTACGACCGAACTCTGATCATCTGGATCTGGATCAGACCATCTTACTGGGCTTATAAAACAGACTATACCTAAGTTTTGAGACCTTGCCTTACCTTTACCCAGTAATATATTTATATCAAAAGCAGTACTGTTATTAACAGTGGTGGCTTTCAGAAATACGTTTCACATTACATTTTATGACCGAACTCTGATCATCTGGATCTGGATCTGACCAGATCAAGAGTCGTCCTCACTTACTGGGCTTATGAAACAGAGACTATACCTAAGTTTTGAGACCTTGCCTTACCTTGACCCAGTACTGTTATTAACTTTGGACATTGATAAGGGCATCTTCAATGAAAGGCAGCGGCTGGCAGAGAGGCAGCAGTAATATACCTGAAGATGGGGGTGTGTCCGGGCTTGGGTTTGTTCCAGGTGAAGTGTGAGGGGACCGAGAGGTACTGCTCTCCCGGACCATCCTTCTTCAGGCCGTGCAGGGCCTCCTCGGCGGGGGAGTCCAGCAGCGGGGACACGTTTCCGGAATCATCCAGCCCCATGTCCCCTTTGCAGGGCTGGAGCGGCGGCGTCCGGTCCTGCGAGGTCTTGCGGGTCTTGGAGGGGATGTCGGCCTCGGAGGGGCAGCACTGGAACGGAGACACCCCAAGCGAGGGGCTGCCGATCCAGGTGTCCTCCGTCACGCTACCCCTAGGGGAGGGCCCCGGGGTGGGTGTCGGGGAGTGGTGTGGGGACATGGAGACCGGGTAGCAGATGTCGGCGCTGGAGTGACGTCTCTTGCCGCAGGGGGAGGTGGGGCGTGATGAGGGCCGGGAGGGTGGACGCGGGCTCAGCCAGTTCTCGTCGGTGACGCTGGTGCGCGGCGAGTGGCAGGGCGACTGTCGCGGTGAGAGCGAGTGTGAGTGGGTGAAGGCCGGGTGGTGGTGCTGCCAGGGCTCCTCCAGTCCACCGGCCTGCGGGGAGCAGCCGGGCGACGTGAGCGGCGAGCCCAGGGTGAAGCGGGCCGCCGCCTCGTTCAACTCTGAGTCCACGTCGTCGTACACGTGGGAGAAGGACTCGCAGGATGAGGCGTCCGAGAACCAGCTCCGGGACGACAGGCTACTGCAGGGGCTGGGGCTCAGTGAGGAGTCCCTGTAGGAGTGGTCTAAGGGCAGGTACAGGTGGTCCCGCGACATGGGCCGGTCCTGGTAGTCCCTGTCGGGCCCCTTGCCGCCATGCATGTCATCGTCATGGGCGTCCATCTCCTGCTGGCAGCTGGGGGAGATGGAGGTAATCTGGATGCTCGGGCACTCGAAGGCCTTGGGCGGCCCGCAGGGCTGGCTGCACTTGGTGGAGTCCTGCAGCAGCTCGTAGCTGGGTTCGTACATTTTGTGCGACTGGAGGCGTGGCGAGGTGGAGATGACCTGCGAGTGCGGCTGCATACCAAGGCGGGGGATGTTGATGGATTGGTTGACCATCGTCTGCGGCTGTCCCACGTTAAGGATGTAGAACGAGGTGTTGTCATCAGGCTCCAAGTCTACATGAAGAAGAAGAGGAAGAAGAAAAGAAAACAGTCAGGACGGTGAGAGTTCACTCACTGATGAGTGAGAGTTGCCACTGGAGTGACAGATCTCAATTAGCATCTTAAAAAAGAAACCTACTCGGCTTATTCACTTCTCCTCTTTCAAGGTCCCTTGAGCCGGGAGGAGAGATAAGAGGTTGCCAAATAATCCAGGATAAGTTATCTAATGCCTTTATTGGTACACTACTCAGTTTGCCCTGAAAAGGAATGAGCTCTGTCTGCTTACAATAAAACCACAGGGGAGTCACAAACAAAAAAACTAATCTAGTATTTACAGTGACAACATCATGGGGTCCATAGAGGTGATATCACAATACCTCAAAACAGAGAAAATGGCTGTGAGTACGTGATTGAGAGAGGAAGAAACACAGAGGGGAAAGTGTCACAAAGAAAGAGTCAGACCCAGCGTAAGAGAAAACAGATAGATAAAGGGTGGGGGCAGGGAGGCAGCCGATAGGCACCAATCCAACAGGGGAATAACCGACCCAACATCGCTACTCAGGAAACAAATTCACACACACCGGTGTGTGCTCCGAGCTGTCAGCACTGCAGCCCCAGCACCCTATTAATAAACCCCGGCCATGGAGCCTTCTCTGCCCACACACACACACACACACACACACACACACACACACACACACACAGACACACACACACACACACACACACACACACACACACACTAGCTCAGCCTCCAGAGGCAGGGGCCTGGCCCACTCGCACACACACGCGGCCTATTGTCATGCGCTGCTCTATTAGAGGTTATTGATGAGCTTCCAGTGATTGCACAGAGTGGAGACAGACAAGGCCAGACAGCCTCAGCCTAGGCCTAGCACTGTTGACCACAGCTGCACACATTGCACAGCGGCTCGGGCGGGATGCCAGGCCGTCACGTGTGGCACTGCGGGCAATGAGATGAGATGAGATGGCACACTGTAAGAGCAGGAGTCAGGTTCATGGGCATGGGCTCTGCCGTGATCAATCCGGCAGTAATTATCTACTGCGCCATGTGGATCACTCTAAGCACAGGTTTGATTTTCAAAAAGGCAAGCAGATGCATTTATGTGTCTCTGTTAGCAATACTGACTCATCTGAATCAGATGCACTCTCCCCTGGGCCGTACAGCTCAGAGGAGAGAGGGGAGCAGATGGACTCTCTGGACTTCAGCAACAGAGGCAGAGGCAGAGGCAGCTCGGGGCTTTATTTATAGATGGGCCACACAGGGCCTGGGCTGTCACAAGACACGCGCATCCTCTGACGACAGGGCTTGACTGACAGTAGGGAAAAGGACATGAGGAGTGCGCGTCACAGGACTCTGCCACGCTGCGCGCGCCCTGCCACACTAACCCTCTGGTTTAGACAGGGGAAGGAGACACAGGGCGCACACACACACACACACACACACACACAAACACACACACACACACACACACACACACACACACACACACACAAGCCTTTCCCCTGCTCCGTTCCATCTGCCACATAGCCTACATATGGATAAAACTCATGTCCAGAAGAGAGATAAAAACAAATTGCAAAGATAACAGAACAGATCTTTACACTTATGTGTATAACAGATTTATAGCACATGGAGATGGTTGTCTTTTCTAGAGCAACAATTAAAGTAGAATAAGCGGCATTTCATGTGGACGGTTCACTTGGTTCCCATGCACTGAGAAGCTGCCCACTGCTCCTGGAGGGTCCTGGAGGAAGGACGATCCGGGATGGGTTAAAAGCAGAGAGTGAATTCACAGCTACCTCAGGCCTGCGTGTGTGTGAGTGTGTGTGTCCTGTTTCGCCTTTAACATATAACACCAGTGTTTTGCAGTGAATCGTGAATCTTGTGCAATTAAACTGACTGAAAGTCAGCCTTGTTTGTTGTTTTGTTAGTATTTCTGAGATAAAAAAAAAGTATTTAAATAACTATTTAAAGTATTTAATTTTGCAAAATGTGAAACTGGAGGCAAATATTTTGGTCATCTGAATATAGGCTAATCAGCAGCAGTGCAACTACTACCAAAAGATTGAAGTTGTTTTTCCAAAGAATTCCATTCTGGCATCTTTGAAGCGGTATATAATTTAACCACAACAATAAACATGTTTCCAAATAATGAATCACAACAGCCTAACCACAGGACCTGAATTACAAGGTAATGTCACGTTACATTAAGATTTACCTGGGTAAAGCATGTCCTGAACCTATTGTTGGATGGAACTGTTAAGAGACGTCTGCCTTGTCCTCTGTGTTACAATCACTAAAAAACAGAACCACTGAATTTACACCTTAAGTTATTCTTAAAAATAATACAGATTTTTCTGCGGGAAAATTAAGTAGATTTGTGCACAGATTAGTTTTTTAAGGGACAAAACCACTTAAGCTTGCTCCTTAAACAGGGGACATTTACCCCGTAAATAACAACTGATAAAGTAATTTTTCCCTTAAATTCCAAATAGTGCATTATGGTACTTTAACACATACCGTATCATATTCCTAGATGTATGCCCTTTTACGTTTAGTTTTAACTTTTACTGTAACTAACCTATACATATAGTGACTCTGTTGAACTGTTCACAAACAGACACAAAGTGACTGCATTCTTATCTCAATAGTTCACAACTCCTGTTTTAATTGTTTGCATAAACAAGATACACAAAACATTGCTAATTTTAAAGCAGCAGTTTTGGTCTAAAACTAGTTAGTTAAATAACTACAAAAAAGAAATGCAAAAACCCTGCAAATACTTCCAACAGCCATGTTTGAACTGATACAACCTTGCTAGCGTGATAACTGGTGTCCTTTGGCAATATAACTGGCAATATCTTGCTCTGAAAGCATATATATCAATTTCCAGCAATACCCTTGCTCTAATGTTCAATCTTATGTTTGTATGTTTGTAAAAAAAAAAAAAAAAAGGTTTCACACTAAGTAGAGTCATATCTGTCATAAAAGCATAATTTAGAGAGAGAGAGAGAGCCTTCAATCTGTAAATAAACTCCTTAATAATCCCTTGAATTTTGAAGGACTTAATCCTTAATCAATCACACATTTCAGGACATTTTAAAGGAGTAACTATGGGCTTGGCTAAACTCAGGGTCAATGTTTGCACGTTAAGAACCCCTAAATACAAATTAAGGGCTTTTTCATCGTTTTAAGGGGCAAATGCAAGTGAATTTTAAGTATTTTATGTTTTAGTGAATAGCACCGGCATGAGATGGGTAAATGAAACATGAGTCCACTTTTCTGATAATGTTTTTTATATTTTACATTAAGCCTTTGTCTAGATTTATGGAGAGCTCATGCAGTGGGATTCTACAGAGGCAGATTGCACACAGGCCATCACATTTAATAAGGAAATCAATCCCTCCATTTTGAGTAAATCTCAATATATTTGTCATTTGTGAGGCAGACAAGACTTCAATTAATTACCGTGCCATAGCCAGCCAATTCATTAGGGTAGCCAAGCAAACGAGACGAGCAAGAGAGAGGAACATGAGACGGTGAAAAGCAGCGTAAACATCTTCTCAAGGACAGTTACAAAACTCAAGTGAGGTTAGTAAACAGACCAACAGTGCATTTGATTTCCATTTTATTTACTGGGAGAATATGATCATTTTCTGAAAAAGAAAACATATATAACATATATTGAAATGTATGTGCGGTATTCTGTAGAGCGGTGTAGTATTGTCTATGGTGTCTTTACCGTGACACGCTCTAAGGCCAGTGAGAGCGCCAGCTCCTCAGCTGGCACATCTGAAATAACTCGGCCGATGATAATCCCAAGGCTCTTTTGCGCAAAGGATCTGCTGAAGTCTGAGTGAGCCACAGGAAGGACCTTCCTCCCTTCCCTTCCCACACCTCGCTCTTGCCTCCCCATCCCAACCACCCCCCCTTGCCCCCTCCAGAAGGCCCCTCATGTGCCTGCCACCCGATAGCAACAGCCGGGTGCTTGGTCTCAGCTCGCAGCCAAGCGGGAAAGCACCCTGTCAGAGCCAGATCAGGACCACCTGCTCCAAAAACAAGCAGAAGGATGACAACGGGACACGGCAGGGCAGGGCCACATGTGGAGCAGACAACCCCAGGGGAGCTACCCCAGACACTGCACTGAGTGCTAGTGCCCTAGTGAGGATCTGCTCTGGTGGACCACACCATAAAAGACACAGTGCAGTTGTACCCGCATAACTGAGAGGGGAATTTGATTCGGTCACTAAGAGGTTCTGTGATAAACCCAGTGTATGGTTTAGCATAAAAGCAGAGACATTTATTATACTGAAACTGCAGCATGAGGCATATGCACAATGCTCTGTATCATATAATGCCCTCCACTGTCATTGCCTTCTCCTGCCTAAATGGAGACCCTTTCTTTAAGGCAGTCCAATAAGTATTTATTCTATATAATAAAAGGTTGCAGGTAAGAAGGAATGGATGCCTGGTCCCTATTTGACAGGGACAGTTCCATTCATGTATCTAAGAAATAACCTGATGCCTGAGGCTCGGATGTTCAATCAGTGACTCTGAAATGGCTGCCATATGACCAATTCATTGTCAATAGCATTCTCCGCCCTGCCAAACTTTTCAAACCGAGGGGTCCAGCTCCGTGCTCTGAGGCAGAATGCTTTAGTCACAACCCAAGGACCCACACATCAGACTGCCGATCCAGTTAAATAAAGAGCTCTAAGAGGCTTTGCTGTTCCTAAGCTAATAATAGCTGGAAATCACTACATGGTGTTAAGCATCGTTCAGTGCTTCAGCCCGTCCGTGACATGATGCAGGGCCAGGGTTTCTCCCTACGAGAGGCCAACCTAACTCCGGCAACCAACCCCAAGCCACGCATCACAGGCCCATGTGGACACCCACGTCACTCAGGGGTGGTTGGCCGTGGGTGACGCATCGAGTCTGTGGCTCGAGTCTGCTGCTTACATCCTGACTCTCGCTCAAAACTGTGAAGTGTGTTAGGGATATTTTGTTCAACCACTTAGGCATTTCATTTCAACTCAAATAGGCCATTGTTGTATTTTATTGATCATATCCTTCTGATTCCCGTGATTTAAATAACAACAGCTGACGTCCTTCACTTTGTCCTACAAGCACTATTCTCATCCATCTCTATCTGCAGGGCACACATTCACTACACACCTACAAATTGACAATATGACAATATGAACTGTGTGTGTGTGTATGTGTGTGTGTGTGTGTGTGTGTGTGCGCGCGTGTGTGTGTGTGTGTGTGTGTGTGTGTGTGTGTGTGTGTGTGTGTGTGTGTGTGTGTGTGTGTGTGTGTGTGTTGTGTGTGTGTGTGTGTGTGTGTGTGTGTGTGTGTGTGTGTGTGTGTGTGTGTGTGTGTTTGTGTGTGAGAGAGAGAGAGAGAGAGAGAGAGAGAGAGAGAGTGGGAGAAAGCGTGTGTCTGTGAGAGAGAGAAAGTGTGTGTGTTTGAGAGAGAGAGAGAGAGAGAGAGAGAGAGAGAGAGAGAAAGAAAGAGAGAGAGAGAGAATGAACGAGAGAATGTGCTTGCCCTTAAGGTCTTGTAATGTTTGGACTGCTATCAGTTTAAAAAGTAATGTTATTTCACACCATGTGTTAAGTACTTAAAGTATCAAAGGCAATGAATGCATATATCACACAATGCATTTTCCGAGCAAGTCTCTGGGATATTCCCTTTGGTAAATAATTCAATTTGAATAGTTTCAAATGTGGTCCAATCGTGAATGAAAGCCTTCCAAAGCACACAAGGCAGGGATCTTCTTGTGGGTTACAGAGCATTAATTCATTAGTGGGAATGAAACTTTGCCACTGCTACCTCTTACATCACAGACAATGTACGAACACCCAGGGTGCACGCGCGCTACCTAAGCCAATATTAACGTATGTTTGGCTGCTAAATAAAGATCCCTAATTAACAGTTGCACGCTGTGATAACAGTATAGGATAAACAAAGTACACAGATGCTTTCTCTAAGCCCCACTGTCTCTTCAAATGCAGACAAAACCTCAATATTTGGCAAATACTGTAAACAAAAAAGTAAGCTACTATTTGAAACTAACAACAAACACATTTTGGACAGTATTTGCCTTGCTAGTCTCTATGCAGTCCACATGTTGACTTCTGTTTCCATACAACTGTGAGAAGAGCACAAAAAAGTAATTATTTATCGTACAATTAAGATTTACAAACAGAAATGCTTTGGCATGGGTTTACTGCGGTTAACCAGACAACTAGCTAACAGGCTAATATGCTGACTGCAGCTGGCCCCTGGCACATTAGATGACTGTCCTCTAAGCTGCAGAGCAATGTGAACCCAATCCAATGGCCTGCAATAACCTAGAGCTGCAGATAACATCAGTTGCTATTGCGCACACATACTGGATGACATTTAAACAATCTGTCAAGGCTGACAGTGAGAGGGAGGGAGAAAGGGAGAGAGTGCCATGTGTGGAGTGACAAGAAATGTTATCTCGAGGGTATCAAAATATGCTCATTTAAAAATACATCTCTGGCAAAAGCCATGGTTTGCCACAAAAATGTGTAGGCATAGCATTTCTGCAGTACAAGGCACTGTGGTGACAATGTTTTCTACTGAGTCCAAAGCTCAACCATGCAGCTTTCCCTTTTATTTAATTATGCATCAAAATATAAATTCTAAAACACATAGATATTATAAACACATGATCAAATCTACAAACCTGTGGGCATAACACATCGGCGGTGCTGAAATCGGATCAGGTTACCTAGCCTGAGGGTTTTTGTCTGGTTAGAGGGTTCATGCCAAATATTTTGGTTTAATCTCTCTTCAACAGTAGCATCCCACAAGGGTCACAAGAGCAACTTCTCAAACTCTTCTGTCATTCATTTGTTGATACACGTTATTACACAACACTATTGTGCAACTATGCCTTGGGGACATGGACAAAGGAAGGAAGTCCTGTGTCCCTAACCGCAAAGAAGAGACGTGGTGCAGACTAAGAGGTTTCACTTACAAAGACATAAGCCCGACCCAGGCTTGATTACAGACTGGGCAAGCAGACTGACTGGGATCCTCTAGGGCAAGACCTAAGACCCCAGGGACTTCCCTGAGGCTTTTACAGTTGAGGACTAAGGCTTTCTGAAGCTCTACAGACCAGTTAAGGCCTGGGGCATAGTCTGAGGCTTTCTGGGGGATGAGGACTCCTTATGAGGCCATGGATTGTGACCTGAGGCTTTCTGAGGCCCCAGGGTGGGGCTGAGGCTTTCCCACATGAGGCCCTAGGGGGGGTCGCTGAGGCTCTGGGGGAAAGGAGAGAGTGGTTGCCTTCTAAGTGCCAGGTCAAGGCCGGGGCTTTCTGAGGGCCTGGCCAGGTGTGGCGGAGGCTTTCTTAGGTGATGACCTGCTAGGCTTTATAATTGCACAATATGTGACAATGAAAATGTATTTGCTAAACACATGCCATGGTATTGGTGCTTAATGTTATTATTTAATACTGATACTACGTAATACTACTACATTCTTCTAATGATGGTGATGAACACACTTATAGTTGCTTCAGCTCAAGGCATGTTTGCAACAAGAGCCTAGGTAGAATGTTTAGAAAAAACTTTGAAAACAAACTTTAAAGCCACCTTAAAATAGTTTAATTGGTGTATAGCTTTTCAGATTTTAGATTGGTGGCTAAAATTCCACTTCAGCAAATTAAATCAAATCAAAAGTCCCTCCAATTTCTCCTCAAAGTGCGCAGATTGATCCATTCAATTGTTAAAACTGTACATAATTTTCCCGGGGGGAACCTGCCTCCTGATCCCGCTCAAGGAAATAAATCTATCCATCTTGATTGACTAGAACACAAAGGCTTAAAAGTGTACTTGAAAGGCATATTCAAATATTTGTAAAACCTCTGACTGGCCCCACCATCACCATGGTTGGACCCAAAACACAGCACCAACAAGAAGATATTATCTATTATTTACTCACTGCCTCTGGATTGAAATGAGAAGGTTATCTCTTATCATACATTACAATTTGATATTTTGTGTTTCTTAAAGCAACTTTATGTAACAATTTCACCTCAAATTAACAGCTTGGAAATCATTTTGGTGATACACTGACTTGCAATGCTGAGAATGCCGTCTGTGCCACTGCCACAGCACATCTGGTACGCCTTGCATTGCACTATGTAACTTTGGTGGACAGGGCGCGACACCTCTTGCAAGAAATGCGTAATGCTGCTAGGCACCACATCACACAACAATATCTAGACCCTTCTGTTGGCAAGTCGAAGAAGCTAGCACAGTATCCTCTGTATGGACATCATGGCAAAGGCGAGGAAGACGTTGTGAAGAGAGTAACTGAGCAAGAAACCGAACAAGAGTCAGTCTTGGACCAGCTTTTACTTTTTGGCAAATGCTTAAAGAGTCCAAAGGATGCCGAGCAGGCCTTCTTTCTGTTGGAGTTGTAAGTAATAACTTATTAGCTGTCATGCTATGTCTTGTGTTGCGCTTGCTTGATGTTTGGCGGTGTTAGAAAAGTTGTCGACTCACTAGTTTTTCATCCTTAACATCCCTGCCAATGTTCTTTATGAAAGAATGCGACGTAGGCTGTAACCATATCTGTGTCATCCCTGTCTCACAGAGATTTGTAGTTTATCCAGATGCCAAAAGTCATCTCAGTCCCGTCTCCAGATGCCAAAAGTCACCTCAGTCCCGTCTCAGGCTAGCATCCAAATAAGCTCATGTCACACCAAAAAGTTTGATCAGTCTTTAATCTCACTCCTTGAAGGTTTGCAACCTTAAAAATCTAACTCAGCTAGCTTGTAATAAATTACAGTATCCAATGTATATTATGCACAATATGTGCCTTTATCATATTATTTTACTTCGATTACACATACTCCACGTTCAAATGCTTAGAAAACAAGGAATACAGGCTGAACATTTCAGCAAAACTAAAATGATTTATTCTTTTTTGTTATGTTAGCGTTCATCTCCGAAGTCAACTAACACTAGTCATATTTGTGTAAAATATTGTAATATTACTCTACCTTATCAGTTAACATGCTTCTTTGACTTCTTGTGTTGTCTTTACCAGTTCCATATCCTTCAGCTTGTCAACAAATACACATGTACCACCGCCATTAGGGAGTCTCAAAGTGCGATTTGTATTAGCGACAGTGGTGTTAGAGTGAACTTTAGGGGGAGCTCAATAGCAAAAAATACCAATTCTTGCATACCCATTCTTGCTAGGAATTTGTTGGTACTTGGCTGAACTGCTATTTAGCTATGCTAATGTTAGGTTACTGGCGCTGACTTAAAAAAAAATGAGAAAAAAAAAACTAAAACGAAAGCTGCAAAGGATCCTTATTGTAGACACATGTGTGGACAATTTCTACACTTGTTGTTGTTATGAGGAAGGGGAGGTCAAAAGGTGAAGCCCCTCACTTGACCACAATCCGGCCCTGGTCCTACCAGGCCAAAGATCTCTGACGACCCTGTTTCATGTCAACACCTAAATCTTCCATATTTAAGAGTGCCCTTATAAAAATTGCATAATTTAGTTTCCTTCACAAAAGCAAGCAAAATGTAAACTACTTATATATGACCCTTAGAGTTCCATTGGGTCAAAAGGCAAAGGAACCAACACAGTGCAGGTTCTGTACATGTTCCATTCACATGATACACTCTGTTCCTTTGCATTCCTGAAGCAAAATCCACATCAATGATCCCCTGTCAAAGTCATCAGCTATGGCCTACATGTAACATTGATCATGACATTTTTTACAAAGCCATTTGCTAACACAATTACTTTTTAGCATGACTTAGCATTTGCTGATTCTTCTGGTCGCTATAAAAGGGTGTAATAAATTCAGTTTGGACCCTATCATATTCATTTCAACTTCACTTTTCTCTATCCAACCCTCTCAACCACGCTCATTCCCCTTGATAAAAGTAAAAACTGAACCTAATGCAAACGTTAAATGACTTTCTCTCTGGTGTTACACACCCCCAACATGTTGATATAGTGATGCCAGCAGTAGCTTCAGTTACACTATATTTAAACTAGACAAATGCCACACATAGCTGCTCGTGCCTCTCCCCGGGAAACAAACGTCTCTCTCAACACTCCACAGCATTAAGGCCCCTTCTTTCAGACACAGTCTAGGCTGGGGTGTATGGAGGGGGACCCCTGACACATGCATCCCTGTGTGGATCCAATGGCCGCGACACTTAGCCTTTCAGCCTCTCCACGTTCTCCGCAGCCAAGCACTCACAGTCTTGACAGTTCACACATTCGTTTGAAATGCTGGCAAATTTAAGGGGAAGCGCAAGCACTGTTCCACACATCCCTGAGAATAATCACCACAGGCGTACTCACCATCTTTGACTCAAGTTGACAGTATGGGACAAGTGTATGCAAAGAGAGGTAAAGCTGCTTTACAACCAATAATTTCATCTCGACCTTCAAATGATTCATACCATAGTCCCTTCAAATGATTCATACCATAGTCCCTTCAAATGATTCATACAATAGACACTAAAAAGTCACTGCCAGACGTTTGTTTGAACCTACTGCAAAACAGTCACACTTGTTATTATTTTTCCCCAGATCTTAAACCCCCACGCAGGGCCATATAAATATATCTACCAAAAAAAAAAGCAGGTCTTGGTGTTCATCAATAAGGGACCGTGTGCGCTTCTGACAGACTTTGCGCTCACCTGGTGAAGTAGCGCACAGCATTGTTCCTCTCCTCTCCCGTTCAAATGGCGCTTGACTGGACAGCTTCAGACGTGTTCGTGTGGGGGACTCCTGCTCTAACAAAGCTCTAGAACCTGCCGCCTGCCCTCTGCCACTCTCTCTGGGAGCTGAAAATAGTCCACCATGAGAGCGATGTAATTTCAGTCTTTCCCACGACTGAGACAGACAGCCATAGACCAGATGCAGCTCAACGAAAACGTCGTAAGAGGGGGGCTTTCGGTAAACAGTCTGCCACTTCGCTGCTTGTGTGCTTTGGTTCTCTCCACCAGTCTGTACACTAAGACACTTCTAAACAGCACTTGAAAGGCTATCATAAGAGTTTAAACCAAATGTTAAATCACTACCCGGAACTATGCGGTTGGCGAAATCAGCTGTGATTTTTTTTTTCACTTGCAAGAGACATTCACATCTGGAAATGTTATTAAAACAGTCCGAAGTCTCTAATTGGGTGGATCTAAAAAATGCACAACACTGCTCTTTACAGTGACGCGATTAAAACTGTAATTGCCAGACTGGTTGCAGAGAAGTGACAAAGGTGAAAGAGAGGACCAGTGAAGAAGAGAGAGAGGGTGGCAATGAAAGAAAGAGTGAGAGAGACATGGGGGAGGGAACGTTTTTTTACTTGTCCCCCTCATGGCGGGGAGGGAGAGAGAGAGAGAGAGAGAGAGAGAGAGAGAAGTCCATTCCCCTCTCCTTAAATTCCACCGCCATCTGAGCTCCACATGGCATGTCTGGGCAAACAGCCAGACACCTCTACAATATCTTCTCCCTGGCCCAGAGAGGGCACCTCTTCTCTCTAACGCCACCTCTCAAGCCAGAAGGAGGGCACCTCAAACACCCACTGCACGGGCCAAAAGAGCACACCTTTCCCTTTGTAACATGAGCCATTTCAAGGCCAGATGAAGCCGTCAAATAGGCAAAGCTCTCAATTCTAAACAGGGCCTTACCCTCATACTTTTCCATCTCCTAACGTGCTACCCGAAATGTTCTACTCCATGATCTTTCACCTTCACCTTATGAATCAACCAAAAAAACATGTTGCATTGCTTAAAATTAGGAATAACATTCATTCTGTGTCTTTTGTTACACAAATTGCTTGAATGCAACTCCCTTTGTTACATATTATGCATGCCTAGCAGCTTTATTTAAAAGAATACCAAGATTTCAAGGTTATAACAACATATTTACAACTAAATGTATGCAGAGGAAAAGCAGATGGTGTCGCATTTTACTGATATGTGAGGAAGTAAGAAAACATCACCTGAAGAAGTCCGACAGTTTGCGTACAAACAGGCTTACTTTGTACTTTGCGTTTAGGAACTACCATCTACAACGATATTTCAAGTTCCTTTATTGAACATCTCATGGTTAGAAGTGACTAACAACTGAAGTAGTGACTACAAGCAACCAGGCAGTGTTGCACAGTGAGACAGTGATTCATGTGAAGAAGAGAGTGCCTAATGTCGCAGTAGCTGTAATGTTCAACGCAGACAAGTACCAAAAAGCTGGCCGTGGCACACGGTGCCACTGTCCTCTTTTATCTTCACCAAAAAAGTTACAATCCTACGTTTAAAATATGGATTTCAATGTTAAATTATCCATTTGGACAGTCAGGACTTTTTTGTGTGATAAGCTTTTAATGATTTTTATTGGAAATGACTACTTACTGGTGTATGAAGTAATACTGTGAATGATGATAGTAAATGATGATATAAACCTCTAGCAGATGCTTTATCAACTACATGCATTTTAATGTAATAAGCCCTCTCATTCTATAGAAAAAGATACAGTCCAACTGTTTTTGCAGCTTTTCTTGTGGTCTTTTGTTCAACTTGTGTTCTTAACATCTGAAATGTTAAGGTTTGTTTTTGTTTTGTATTTTAAATTAATGAGAAGATATTGGAATAGCAATCTGCAAGTAATTCTGTAGCTCAGCAGGATGGGCAGTGAATAACGCAGCATGTTAGCAGTAGTGAGGTCATCGTCTTGATTCCTATGCATAATGATGTATGCTACTTGTACTTTCACTTTGTTAAATAAAATAGACTCTTAAGTTTATAAACGGAAATGTGAACAACTGACCAGCTTTATCGCTCATCTACAGCATGTGCCAATATATAAGCTCATTTGAAGTCATATGCAGCATTCAAATACACTTGTACTGCACCACAATCAGACACAGCTTAATAAGCATTTTGCATTAGTTTGGTTAACACTTTTCAGTGCTAACATCTTTGCACATGAGTCATAAGTCGAAGCAGAGAAATGCAAAAGTACTGACTTCTGACCTGATTTATTAACTGAGATAGTTTACTTATATAATAGGTAAAAAAAAAAAAATCTCCTGCTTTTTTAATATTTCAAATCAAATAAATCACATTTGTTTTCATAGCGTCAAATAAAAAATGGACACAAAGCATTTTATAGAGGCATGTCCTGAACCCCCCAGAGCAAACTTTTCAAAGTAAAAGTTTGTATTTTTCCACAATGCCATTGTTGGATACAGTATATGCAGGACATCTGTGTAAGTTACTATTTTCCACAATGCATTTGTAGTTTAAAGTTATGCACTTCAAAGCAGTTACACAACAATGTACTTTAAGTCAAAAAAGTACACATATACCCCTTTTCCACCAAAGCTGGCTCTGGGCTGGTTCTGGGCTGGTGCTTATGCGGTTCGGTGCTGGTTCTTATCTTGGAACCGGCTCGCTTTTCCACCGACTGAGAGCCAGAGTAGGGCTAGCTACGTCTTTAAATCACGTCATACGCCTCCGTTGTCCTAACTGAACATTTTCGAATGTTTTGACATGTTACTAGTTATTCACGAGTGGTTTTCTTCCAGGGAGAAAGCAAACAAATGTCGATAAAACTTCTATTGTGTTTCATTTTTTAATACCATGCAGTACCATACAAGCTTAAGTTAATGTTCTGTTTACTTGGCAATGGGTTTTCTATATTTCCCCACGTAGATCAAACGACTGACGGGAGTTGACTAGCTACAACTGATATATGCTTACTAGTTGCCATAACTGTAGCAATACCTCACGGCAGCTAGCTAGCAAGCTGCTACATGAATTTTGTTTATGTTTTCAAGTGGCACGTCTTCTTCAGTACAAACAATACAAAATCAGCAGAACATTACGGTGTCAGTTAATGATACAACTACGGGTTTTCTATTTCCTCACGTAGATCAAACGAAAGGCAATGCAACTCATGATGGTTGACTAGCATAACAACTGTAGCAGTACCTCAAGGCAGGTAGTGCTAGTTAGCTAACTGCTACACAAACTTGCTAGGTCAACAGCTAATTTTAAGTGTGATAACAAACACAAAAAACAAGTCCGATTGAAAGAGTCAATGTATACTAGGCAGACAAACCAAAACATTTTGATGAATGAAAGCTTTCTTTATTATTTTTAATTTGTTATTTGGTCTGTTGTCCTTGGATTTTTCATTTACGTTTTCACCGTTTTCACTCAGTTGACGGTGGGGAAAAAATGGCGGCGGATATATCTGTTTCTGGTGGGGTAGCTCCGCCCATAACCCAGGGACGAACCGCGACGTCACTGGTTCTTGTTTTCTGGCCCACCTAAAAGTTGGTGCTGAGTTGGAACCTGTTTTTTGGAACCGGAGCCAGGTTTTTTTCGGTGGAAAACCAAAGAGCCCAGAACCAGCCCGGAACCAGCCCAGAACCAGCCCAGAACCAGCTTTGGTGGAAAAGGGGTAAAAGTATACTAAGTAAAAATTGCAGATTTCACATACATTTCTAACAGTGTAGTAATAGCAGCACTAGTAGTTTGTCACTGTTCTGCTTGGCCACTAAGGTGAAGTTATAGTTCATAAGTCATAAGCACCAAGACAGCAACAACGACAATAAAAAGAAAAGACTAGCAAAGAGCTATCAATGATGCCCTATAATACTACAAGAGTAAAACTTTCTAATACTCAAAATGATGCACTGAGAGTCAACCTCCTACCTGGAACTCTATTGTATCAACAGACACAAACTCCATATGATGCTTATATCTAAATAAAAATACAACACTATTTAACAATTACATGGGTCACTTGACAGAGAGATTGTGAAGGCAGTGTAGAGGAAAAAGTTACAGTACCCTAAAACAAAGAAATACAACAAAAAAAGAATTACAGATAGGCTAAGTGTGCTTAGGGGACGGAGCACAGATAAATATCATGGCATATTCACAAAACAAACCGATCGTCTGAACTCGCCTCTCGCTCAATACACTTTGCTTCACTGACAGATGGTGATAAGCACACTTCTTCTCACAGACACCTCTACAGCATACCATCTTTGCAACATAAGATTCTTAAATTTGCTGTTGCTGATTACAGTGTGAGCATAATCATGGCATGATTATACAGGCACTGGAGATACTAGTCAACAGCAGTTATACAAATGAAAAAAAATGTGCAGGTCAACGTTTAGAAAGCCAACAGCAAAAATGAATAGCTTTTTTTTGTGTGTTTTTGTTTAAGTTAACTGACATGATCTGTTGATATATATCAAAGTCATACTGCAATGAACATAACATGTGTCTAAGTATACTGTAGGCCATAAGAAAACAGCACCTATAGGCAGCATTTATTACATTATAAAGTGGCTCAGCAACATACAACCATAAAGCCTATTTGGAAAATGCTTAAAAACTCAAATATTTTACAGGAAAAGTTTTAATGTAGTTTTGAGTAGTTTAACAGGCCATGGCTAGAACAGTAGCCTAAACGTGCAGCCTACACGCATATGTTATGCTACTTGGGGATATGTAAACACTTCAGAACACCTTGGACTGGAACTAAAAACGGTCAAAATACTTTATGTTAATATATATAGTGTGGGACTAGATGTGTGTCTAAATGTAAAGACTTTGGAAATTGTTTAGATGTATTATCAATGTTTACGTGGACGTGTATTTCCACTTGCAGTAGACTACTTACTATAGTTTTTTTTATACCTAAACTATGTTTTAAAAAACAATGGAACGCACTGTCAAACACAACACAGAAATTACAGAATTTGGCTTTAGTGTAAACCTATTTACTAACGCTTACTCCGTTGCAGAGCTACAGCTGCCAAATTAGAGCGCTTTGTGCCATTTGACATTTATTTCATTCGCCAAATTCGCTATTGTGCTAGATGGTGCTGATGTCGCTTACCTCGCTTTGTACAATTAAATTGCATTGGTTATTTTGTAGCTACAACAGTTACAAACTGGTAACTAATACCGTATGCGCAGGTTGGCTGAAGTGCATGCTGGGGACGCATGTTTGAATGAGGTTCGGCGAACACACTGAGTTTTCACAAAAAACAAGTTTGTCTAACAAACTTTAGATTGAAGGACAAGCTGGGATCCAGAAAAAAATACTAACCTGCGGGGCCTAGCGATTGCTGCTGCCCGTCCTCACCGAAGATCAGTCTGAAGTCCAGCTCCTCATTCCCGGTGCAGTTTGCAGTAGTCATCGGGTATGACAACTCGGGTTCACCCGTCTCTCTACACCAACTCTTACGAAGTACTTTTTATGTCACAACATTTACTAACACAAACAGAAAACTTTACGTTTTGCAAGTAACGTTAATTTTCTTTTACCGGCAAGAGTCAGTGTTCATGAATGTCTTCTTTACCTAGCCAGCTACCGTTACAGTATTAATCCAGACACGTCTCCAGAGTTGTGAGTCCTTGATAGCCTTCCGATTTCAAAGTGACCTCTTGAGCGCGTACTTTTTGCCCGTGGCGATGTACCGAAGTGAGTTTGCGATGATTAGTGTCAACACGACGGTGATAGGCTTGCCGTAAATTTGCCTCTCTCTGACTCGAGCCTCTATCCCAACTTTTACTAACAGCGCGTGACAGGGCAGTTCCAATGGTGACGTCAGCAAACTCGGTAGACAACAGAAAACGCACACATGTTAGACAAGCGGAAGAGGCATGTCGTTTGTGGGAACTGTAGTTTTATCAGACTACATTCACCATTAACCACATAATGCAGAAAAGGTTTAGTTTACATTCGTGTCTTTGCCACCAATCACAGACATCTGCAAATATCCCACAGATTATTTGCCTTTATTGAGGTAGCCAGGTCAATTGTGTTTATGCATACTATTTTCTACTCTTTTTTTTTTTTTTTTTTACATTTATAAGACATCTTTGATATATAAGCCTTGGCTATAAAACTTAACTTACAATAGTAGCCTAAGTAGCAACACAATTTACTTTGAACTTCAGTTGCAAGGTTAATACTCAATTTAATCTGTTACTGTGCCAACCTGTTACCATGCCTGAGATTATTGTAGCATGCAGGCAAGCAGGCTGGCTGCATCTGCACTGTTAAGAAACAGTAGCAAAACACTACAGATGCTGTTCCCCACAAATTGTACTGCAGACAAATAGACACATACGATTAACCAAGAATGACAAAAGCAAGAATTACAATTGGCATTATGAAGGGCAGGAGTAGGCATTATATGTTCCTGTGATTACAGTTGTTACAGGGAGCTTGAGAGTGAGCTTGAGGTTAACCCCAAACATGAGCCAACACAGTGTCACTCTAAGTCGCTGAGAATAAACTTTTCTGACCTTTTGCTCCCTCTGACCCAGCAGTCAACCTTTTAAAATAAAATAGAAATAAAAAACAATGTTATTTGTCAGAAAATGTATCAACATTGTTGTTGTTACATGTGGAAGATAGCTTGGTGTGTTCTTCAAAACAGGTATATTCTGTGCTGATAAAATTAATAATATTATTATTAATAAAATAATTACCACAACAATAATAATAACAACTGTTATTATTATAATGATCATGATTGTAATTATTATTATTGACATAGTATTATTATTATTATTATTATTATTATTATTATTAATAATAATAATACATATAAGATGTACATCTCTGCAGGGTTGTTTTCTGTTTATCTGCACTCTTAGCTTTATCTTCCTGGAAGCATCATCATTTAGTCGTGTTTATTTCTATAATTAGGTTTACTTTCATAACCTCCATGGAAAGTAATATATGAAACATAGGTAAGGAAAGTCAAAAGAATATAAATATGTATAAATTGTGTCAACAATATATTTCATGTGCATAACCAGTTATCATGACTTGACTATTACAAACATAAAAATTAAGAACCTAAATGATGTATTCACACAGACTAGCAGGAGATTATAAAGACATTAAGTCATGTAGTCTAGAAAAAAAATGATTCTTCACAATTCAATAAGGCTGCAAAGAATTTGCCATTTGAGTACCAGGAATTTATGAGAGTGGCTCCATTAAGGAATGGAGAGGCCTCTGCCACGTAATGAAAGAAAGAACCCTTTAATATGCTGTCCATGCAACTGCTGTATTATAATGTAAGTAAAGTCTTGAGGCTCTTTGCTTACCATTTAGATTACCTGAGTGTGATATCTGCTCAGATGACCTTTGAAGGGGAAGATAAAGAACACAGTATCTGTGAATTGTGTGGGAGGGCATAGATGTGGTTTGTGATTTACCTCTCGTAGTTGTAAGGAAAAAAACAACCACATCAACCCCCGTGTTTATCATGCTCAGAACAAGATGTTTTTTCACGGATTCTGTGTTTTGTTCAGAAGTCATCATGAAAAATGTGGTCACAAGTTTTTAGACACCAATAGCCATCATGCAGATTTTCTATTGTCTATTGACGTATCTTTTATACGTCATTCATGTCCATATATTTCCATATATTCATACTCTTTAACTTTGTGAAATATTGAAACTTTTCTTATATGTAGATCGGTTCGATTTGAATTCCTGTGGCAGTGGCAGAAAGTATTACGACCACAGCATACAGTAAGTCATAGCATTCAAACTAAACAAATTGCTGCAATATGGGAGGTGGATATACAGTAATTACTGAATTCCTCAAATATTCATTCAAATTGGTATTTGACTTTTAAGTTTTATATTATTTGTTCAACCTTTGTGACAAGAAATGAAAAGGTTATGTGTGAATTTGTATATTTCAACTTGTACAATGCTGGTCTCTAGTGGTGAAACTGCAATGACTACAGGTTTTTGTTTTTGCTCTAACCTTTAATTTGTCTGAAAACAAAGAAAAAATGAATATCCATCCTACACATTCAATCACTCACTGACGTCATCTCTAAGTTTGATACTGAAAAGATAATCAAATGTATATTAAAGGGTAAATCTGTATGTAAAAGACAGATTGTTTAATTTCTGAAAAACCTTTGCATGTGACCCATTACAGGAAAACTAGTTCTTGGGACAAGGGAAGCAATCTGCACACAAGGATATGGTTGGTCAATGTAAGCATGGTAGCTGTCAAGATACAAATAGTACCACATTACACCACATAAAAATAACATCAGACCATTGCATGGACCATTCCTGCATTGCCTGTCCATAATTAAAGATAATGTTGATGGTGTGGATTAGGAAGATGTTACTTTTCAAGAGAAAGAGGAGGAGGACATAAAGAACCTTCATGAGGTTTCTGGAAAATGTGCTTTCAGTGAGTATGTATTAACCCTGCTTTTCACATAACCTCAACATAACTTGTAAAAATGTGTATACATCCTTGTAAGTCACTTTGGATAAAAACATCTGCTAAATGACTAAAATGTAAATGTTACTTCCTGGATATTACAGAGTGTAACTGCATGCTAACAGTGAATCAAACTCTCTGATATCGCCTTTCATAGGAAATGGCTCCCTCTCTAGACCAGTGATGGGACTGCACTGATAAAAAAAAAAATCCTTCTGAGATTGAAAGTGGATTTAAGTAGTCTGTTTTTATAATCCATGATTGTACATGGATTATGATTTCTACACCATGAATGGAGTCCACCTGTGGTAAATTAAATTGATTGGATATGATTTCATAAGGCACGCACCTGTCTATATAAGGTCTCACAGCTGACAAGGCATATTAACTGGTTTAAGTAAGAGGTTGTGAGATAGGAATATCCAGGCTCACACTCCATTTCAGAAGGTGGCGGTCATGCACCAAACGTTGTTTGCCAATCCGCCAATAAAAAAGAGGAAGAAGAAGAAAGAAAGAAAAGGCATATCAGAGCAAAAACCAAGCCATTAGGTTGAAGGAACCTCCTGTAGAGTTCAGAAACAGGAGTGTGCTGAGGCACAGATCTGGGGAAGGGTAAAGCACGAGCCTCCACAAGAGCACAGTAGCCTCCACAACTCATAAATGGAAGAAGTTTGGAACTAGCAGGACTAGCACCTGGTCCAGAGCACTCAGCACTTCAGACTGGGCCAAAGGCTCACCTTCCAACAGGACAATGACCCTAAGCACACCCAAGGCAAAGCAGGAGTGGTTTAGGGATTACTAAGGGAGTGAATCTCATTGACTAGCCCAGCCATAGTCCTTAGTTGAACCCAATCAAATCTCTGGAGAGACCTGAAAATGGCTGTCCACCGACAGTCTCCATCCAACCTGACAAAGCGTGAGAGGATCAATAAAGAAGAATGGCCGAAAATCCCTTAAACTAGGTTTGCATAGCTTGTGACATCATACCCAAGAAGACACGAGGCTGTTATCACTGCCAAAGGTGCTTCAATTTAGTACTGAGTGAATATTTATTGTCAACCGAGAATAAACAAGGTCTATCTGACACGTCCACAAATTTGAGTTTTTTTTTTTTACCAAATGGTATGATTTGGGCAAAATAATAATATAATATTTGTAAAACATGATATCAAATAATATTAATAATAAATTATTAGATATAGATTTCATAGAATGACGGTTATTTCAGTCTTTTTGGCTATTTCAGTTTTCAATCACGTGTTTCTAAGAAGTGCACTCAGATATTTAATAATTAATACTCAGATGACGTCAATGTGATATTTCAATTCTTCCGTTTAATACATTTCCAAACATTTCTAAAATCCTGTTTTCACTTTGTCATTATGGGTTATTAAGTGTAGATGGATGAGGGATTTTGGCATAAGGCTGCAACTTAACAAAGAGTGAAAAAGTGAAGAGGTCTGGTTTGTGTCTTTTTTGCCTTTTTATTATTTACGGAGCAGATACACTATCAGAGCAACTGACAGTACACAGGACACTTATATCAAGAGTGTGCAGATGAAAACTTTCTACATGGCAAGAAGCAGTGAGATAACACCGTGAACCTATGGCTGCCTAACAATTCTACATTGATAAGACTGATTCTATCCCGTCCTAGCACCAACAAACAGCCTCAGACAGGAAAAGACCAAACCTCTCTCTTCGTTAATTATCTGAAATGGGTCAGAATGTATAGTATAGGATGCACAGATAAGGATAATCAATGTGCAACTGCTATTTCAGTGTTACGTTTTTATGGTCATCACCATACCTCTGGAGCCATATAATGGGATTGTGGTATCACTGAATAATATCCATTTCTTGCAATATAACCAGCAGGTGGCAGTCTTGAGCTGACCTAAACATTGACACAAATGAAAGAAAAACGTCTATTTTTCGTAACCAAACAGTGACTTTCTGAACCAGTCCTGGGTAATGGGAACAATGTGCTCATAACCTGTGCTCAAAAGAAATTATGCTGTTTATATTGGATGTTTGTGTGCTTGTGGTCATTTGGTCTCACAAGTCAAGTAAGTCAGGAAGGTATGATGGGGAAGCACAATTCCAGGGCAAAGTAAGCTTCCTCAATGTATTTATCTGCAAAGTATTATGTAGGATCTTAAAGGTTGCCCTTGGGCAGCACACAACCAGGTGTAATTATTGTCAAAACACAGCAATCCCAATCATCTCTGTTACAAAGCTTTTTACAAGGAACTTTTGCAGCAGCAAGAAAGTAATTTTAAAGCATGTGTTTGTACCATCATGGATACAACCAATAAGAGGATTGATGACTTGCTAAAGGAAATAATGGAACTACGAACAAGTCTGCAGTTTACACAAAAAGAGATGGATTATCTGAAAACTGCCAATACAGGATTTCAGTCAAACATGAAAGTGCAAAATTCAGATATAGACAAACTGGCGGAATCCATGCTAATATTAGACTCAAAGGCAGACTTTCTTGACAACCAGGCCAGGTGGACCAATATCATCATTGATGGCATTCCAGAGACAGAAAACGAAAACAGTTCCGTCTCACAGGATAAAGTCTTGGCACTCATTAAGGACAAATTAGATCTAGATCCTAATGTCATTGCAATAGACTCCACCATGCGTGTTGGGAAAGTGAACAAATCCGAAGATGGCAATCTGGGAAGACCTCGTCCAATAGTTGTGAAATTTCAGAGAATAAAGGGCAGAGATATGGTCTTGAGGAATTTGAGGAAGTTGAAGGGGACCAGGATTTTCATAAATGAGGACTATCCGGATGCTGTAAGACAGAAAAGGAAGGAGCTTCTGCCCAAAATGAGATAGGCAAGAGAGAGAGGGGACAATGCCTTTCTCCGGTATGACAAACTAGTCATCCGGCAAGGAGAGAAAAATACATCTAAGGACTGAGGGGCATGGATAAGTTACGATTGCAGAAAATGAAAGACTACGATTTTTTTTTAACATCTCATATGTCATCTGCAGGGCTACCAAAGAAAAGTCTTAAGGTGGCACACATGAACATTTGTAGTTTAAGGAACAAAGTCAATGATGTCCATGAATTTGTAACATCACACCTAGTTCACATTCTTGCAATTTCTGAGACACATTTGGACCATACTTTTAGTAATGGCTCTATGGCCATACCTGGCTTTAATATGTATAGAAAAGACAGAAATTGCTATGGTGGAGGAGTAGCTTTTTATGTTCAGGAACAAATTCCAGTGAAAGTACGAGAAGATATCATGCCTGAGGAGGTTGAAGTATTATGGCTGCAAGTTTACATACCACATCAAAAAGATATTCTAGTAGGCTGTTGTTACAGACCTCCTAGTGTGAATATCAGCTACATGGATAATATAAGTGACATGCTGGATAAAGTTTGTGACTTGAATGTTGAGGTCATTTTGTCAGGTGATCTAAATGTAGACTGGTTATCATCTAACTGTCCCTTAAAACTTAGGCTTACTAACATAGCCAATATATGTGGAATGAAGCAGGTAGTAAATCAGCCGACTAGAGTAAGTACTAACAACTAAGGTGTCAAAACTAAATCCTGTATTGACCATATCTTCATAAATAGATTGGAAACATACTCTAAAGCAATATCACTCCCGATAGGTTGCAGCGATCATAATGCTATTATCATTGCAAGGAAGGGATACATACCAAAAGTCAAGCCAAAGGTCATTTTGTCAAGATCTTATAAAAGGTTCTCCCAGGAGGCCTTTGTGAATGATATTAGCAAGATAAACTGGTCTAATGTTTTTAATGAAGGGGAACCAGAGGCAGCTCTTAAAGCATTCTTGTCCAAGTTTGTTCCAGTAATTGATTCACATGCTCCTGTTAGGAAGATGAACTTTTGGTGTACCTTGGGTTGATGAGGAACTAAAACAATACATGTCTCAAAGGAACTTGGCTAAGAATATGGCAAATAAGACAAAGAGTGAAACTGATAGAAAGAATTACTGTAAATTGAGGAACTTTGTCACTAAACTTAATATTAAGAAAAAGAAAGAATACTTTGCCTCACAGTTAAATAAGTTTAATAATGATGGGAAAAAGCTATGGAGCACATTAAATAATATATTAGGGGAAAAGATATCTCCCCAGCCCCTCCTTTATTGATCATGGTGGGACTTTTATCACCAAATCATTAGACATTGCTAATCATCTTAATGATTATTTTATTAATAAAGTGGGTACATTAAGAAGGAGCCTATTATCTGGGGGAAATGATAGTTTCGTTTTCAACATAAAGCATCTCATGAAGGATAAAACGTGCAGCTTTGAGTTTTCAGAAGTTGAGGAGTAGACTGTAAGTAAAATTATTCAATCATGTTGTAAGGACAGGCAGGCAGGCAATGATTTCATTGATGGCAAGCTACTTAGAATGGCTGCAAATGGGTATTTTTGCTCCTATATGTCACATTTTTAATGCTAGTCTGAAGAATGGTATATTTCCCCAGGAGTGGAAGGTGGCTAAAATAATTCCACTTCCTAAGGATAAGAAATTAACCTTTGCAGCATCAAACTGTAGACCTATAAGTTTGTTGCCAGCACTTGGGAAAGTTTTTGAAAAGGTAGTATTCAATCAAGTACAACATTACTTTACAGTGAATAACTTGATAACAGAATTCCAACATGCATATAGGAAAGGACATTCAACCTGTACAGCCCTTACTCAAATGACAGACGACTGGCTACAAGAAATAGATCATAAAAAGATCTGTGGTGCTGTCTTATTAGATTTCACGGCTGCTTTTGATGTAATTGATCATGAATTGCTACTGTTAAAGTTACAGAGTTATGGGTTCAAACCCTCAGCGATTAACTGGCTAAAGAGCTATTTGGAAAATAGGTCTCAGAAGGTTTTTATTAACGGTAGTTTTTCAGATAGTGTAAAGGTAGAGTGTTGGGTGCCACAAGGAAGTTGTTTGGGGCCATTAATGTTTTCTATCTTCACAAATGACCTCCCTTTAGTTATAAATGGGGTAAAAGTTGCAATGTATGCAGACGACACAACAGTGTACACATCTTCAAATACAGTAGCAGGTCTGACCGAGACATTAAATAATGCGTTACAAGAAGTGGAGGGTTGGGTGAAACAAAATAAACTTGTCCTTAACATATCCAAAACTAAAAGTATTTTATTTGGTTCCAAGCATTCCTTAAGGCATGACACTGGGCTTCAGCTTTTCATTAACAAAATACAAATTGAACAGGTAAAAGAAACAAAGTTACTAGGTGTAGTTTTAGATAGTCAATTGTCCTGGTCTAAACTAATAGAGAAAATACTTAATAAAATGAGTTGCGCCCTTGCGTTAGTTAGAAGGTGCAGCACATTCCTCACGCAGGAATTGATGAAGAGAGTGGTTAGCACCTTGGTTCTGGGTCAGATGGAGTATTGTAACATTGTATGGTCTAATGCCTGCAGAAAACATCTAGTCAAACTTCAACTGGTGCAGAACAGGGCGGCTAGGTTAATTCTCAAATGCCCACAGCATACTAATATTACTGACATGCACTATCGCCTAAACTGGTTAAGAGTTGAAGACAAACTAAGAGCATCACTATTGATTTCAACATGGGCAATTATAAATAATAAAGTCCCACTGAAACAATTCAGTTTGTTTTGTAAAACGGCTCACATCTATAGTACAAGGTCTGCAATGGAGGGGAGATTTGTTGTACCCAGGGCTAACACTTATTCCTTACAACGTACAGTAAGATACAGAGCCATTACAGAATGGAACAGGATGCCAACTTCTATGACTAGAATCAATTCTAAGACCATTTTTAAAAAACAAGTTAGGAAGTATTTGGGAAAAATCTGATTAGATAACTTGTTTCTAATGTAGGTAGGCATGCAGGGTGTGTGTTTAATGTTCATCTGCTATAGTGTGTGAGATTTTTTTCTTTTTCTTGATGCTTCTTTGTTTCTGTTTTAATCTACATAGTTTTCTATTTTAATTGATGTTGTATTTGTTTCATGTTTTATGGAATGATTTCTTATTTAAGAAGGACCCCAAGAAGAATAGCGGGGTAGTCTGCTCCAGTTAATGGGGATCCAATAAATAAACAAATAAACAAAGCAGACACAGACACTACTCACCTGTAACTCGTATCTCATGGAAACCTAAACAACATAGCCCACAAGGGAGTACAGGGATAATGTTATAGACACAGCCACACTCCTTAGTTATACCAGGAGTTAAACCCAGTAAGTTATAATTTAATACTTTATATTAAGTCGTTAACAGCAATGTTACCAGTGTGATATTGACACCAGACCAATTGGAGCACCATTTTATTCACATTTGGCAAGTCTGTTATGGAGCACACAACACTCTTTTTTGCAACAAACTTATCATATCGCTTGTGTGCATGGAGCTCAGCGGCATGGGGATAAATACAGATAATGTCATTAACTAGAGGATCATCGAGATGAACAGGGAGAGAGTGAAGCTGATAGCTTGTGCATCTGAGTCCCGTCACTGTTCTGCTCTCAAGGTTTGAGCAAATATGTTTTTTTGTTTGATCTGCCTTGTTGCTTTTAATGGTGGGTTGTTCAGAACTCGAGCAGGAATGGCACACAGGTCGATTCTTGACATAACAAAGACACAGACGGTGTACAGAAACCCTAATTAACACAGGGGTTAACACACACAAATACACACACACACACACACCAACACTGCACACACACACACACACACAAAACATTACCTCAGAGCACACAGACAAAATAGTAACAGTCATTCACATTACTCTGGACACAAAAGGAGGGCAATACACTCATTTTTAACCCAAAACACACAATTGTAGCACATAGCATGATGATCACCAACTCAGAGTTTCTTTAATGACCTACACGGAAGCTCCACTACCCCTTGCACGCTACAATACATAGTATGGCATAGTAGTGTGTCTCTCTCCCCCTCTCTGTTTTGTGTGTGCAGCTGCATTGATTTCAGTGCTTTGACTCGTCGTCCTGTTGCCTGTGGCTATGCAGTGCCGTGCACTGATCGATGAGCGATAACACTACACTTCTGATCAGATGTCTGACTGGTCACGTGACAACACGCTGTGTCCATTATCATCACACACTGCTGGCCACAAAAAACACACTTGACTTAAGACTGTAGGGGAGAACAAACACTGTAATATGGTTAGTAGATGATGTGTCTTCTCCTCCCACACACACTCACATTGCACACACGCGCAAGCTTTGGTGGGACGGCTCTTGCTGGCCCTTTCACATTTCTGGTTCTGTGAAGTGGCTCAGCTTGGCTGCTCTTGAGGCACTTGTTAGAGGTGGGCCAGCAGGTTGACTGCCGCAGCGGGAGGAAATCTCTCAGATGAGCCCATCCTCCCCAACTCATCAGTTACCACAGTGGAGCCTGGCACCCAACTGTAGCACACACTTCACTCCACACTCCCCCTCGGCACACTCTCAACCAGGCACCAAACATCAAGTGCCCACTCTAATCAGACTCCCTTTTTCTGTTGTTCTAACTCATTCAAATACACAAACATTGTGGAACACATACACAAATAAGTACACTTAGGGCCTGATTTACTAACAGGATTGCGCCCATTTTCTGGCGTAAAATAGCGGTCGTAACGAAAAACGGTATTTACTAAGCTGGCGCAGCGCATATTAACGCTTTGAGGGTGTGTACCTGCAAACAGGTGGGATGGTTCGGAAACGTGGGTGGTAACGTAGGCGTGTAGCGCTATTTAATGGGAGGAGTGCGCCTAATGATGAACTGCGTGGTATTTACTAAACTGCCCGGCGAGCGCACATCTCTGATTTGCAGGCTAATTCTCCGCCTCATAAAAGCACGTCTTAACCAAGCGCATTTCCACTGAGTCTGAAAATGTTGATATGGCAGCAGCAAGGCAAAGACATAGACAGAGACAGCGAACAGAAATATTTGTTTCAACTCGTATAATTCATATATTCATATATATGAAATTAAACTTTCCGAACGTAATTGGAGAAATTGATCGCACCCACATGCAAACAGTCCCACCTTCAATCCGCGAACACGTTTACCGAAACAGAAAGCACACATATTCAATGAATGTCCAGGTCATATGTGATGCCAACATGACCATTACTTACGTGGAAGTGGTCTGTCCATGACAGTTTTATCTTTCGGAATAGTGCCATTTATCCATGATTGAGTAACGGTGATTTTGGAGAGGCCTGTCTACTTGGTAAATGTATTTGTTGCAGTGGGGATATATGGTAGTGAACCCATGTCCCTTGTAGAACGTATTAATCTCGCCATGTACACATATATATTGTTATAATAGACAGTTTATGCATTAATGCCACCAATAGCATATTATTTATAATCGTGTTCTTTTAAACATCTCGCTGTAGATGATGGCGGGCAAAACAACAATATAACCCATTGAATCAGGTTCAGTGATTGAGCGAACGTGAACCAATATATCTATCTCGCTATCTATTCGCTATCTATTCGCTGAACCTTAGTTTTTTCTTCCTCGAATCTCCATGGTGGCAGTAACTTGCTGGCAAGTTCTCCAGTCTTTTAACGGTGCGCTAAATAATGATTGCCCAGCGCGTATCTGGCTTGATAAATATCACGGAAAATGCGGGGAATCACCGTGCGTTAATGTGCGCCTGGCAAAGATGCGTTCGCAAATCAATCTTAGTAAATCAGGCTCTTTAAAGGGCGGAGTAAGCACAGTTTGCCCAGCGCAGATCTGGCTTGATAAATACCAAGTAAAATGCGCAAAAACACCGTGCGTTAATTTGCGAACGCAGATTAAGAAGCGCTCGCATATTAGTAAATCAGGCCCTTAATGTCTTCCTTTCGCTATCGCTCTCACACACACAATGCATATGCAAATGTTGTATGTTAATTCCATATTACTTTGTGCAATAAATTACACACTTTAAAATGTGTTTCCTCCAAATTCTTTCCTTCAAGCATTTAAAAGGTTTGAAATTATTGAAATGTATGAGTAGTTTATGGTTTCATCACAAAATCCTGGCCCTACAATAAATTCAGTTGAGTGAAATATTCTGGAATAGCCGCAGGAGTAGTGTTTGGAAGGACGTTGGCTGACTGCCAGAAGCTGGAGAAGCCTATTTGAAATTGTTTCAGTGATTTTCTTAAGTTTCTTGCTTAGAACAGAGCAGCTAAGATGGAACCACATTTTTTTTAAATACATTATGCAAATTCTGAAGTTGTTGAAAGGGAGTTATAACAATGCTTATTCAATATCAGCAAACAGGAAATTAATGAAACTACTTTCATAGAATAATTGTGCCAAAATTATCAGGAGGCAACTATTCACTACCACAATAACACAACTGTACAATAATGCAAATCAATAGAAGAAAAGAACATGGTATCAATCTTGTAATGCCACACTACATTTTTATTTTGTTGTATGGGGAGTGTGCTTTGTGTGTGTGTGTGTGCTTTGTGTGTGTGTGTGTGTGTGTGTGTAGAGGTTATGACCTGCAGTACATGTGTCACAATGAACCCTGTTCTATCACCTAAGTAGTTGCCATCTTATCTTGCCCAGAGTAATTAGGATATTGGTAATCAGTGTGAAATGGAGCCAGCCGACCACAAACCAGCCACGCACCACGAAGCACACCAAATTGAAAAGTAAAATGGATACAGACCGACTGCACAATCCAATCAAGAGGAGCCCAAATCTGTATTGTCATACCTAGGCTTTTGGTGTGGCAGAACACCAATGGGGCAAAGTAATCGCCATCAATATATACTTTATTTTCAGGGTTAGGGTTAAAGGCAGAGTAGTTTGTGTCACGATTTGGGATCTTCGACCTTTGGGGCCTCTAGAGGTCACCAACAAAAAGACTCTTGGCTTGGGTGTGTACATGTGCTTTTTTTTACGTCCTGTCTCTGTTTGTCCTCCATTGTCTTCGACCACGTGCTAGAACAAACAACTTTTAGGTACAAATACGACCATCTACGTAGTTTGGTCCGCCATTTTTGTTTTTGAGCTTTCCGCTCTTGCGACGTGAGCTTAAACACGATCTGATTGGCTAGTGCCTGTGCTGGCAGTTATGCATGAAAGACAATTTGATTGGCTGACACATGCGCTGCCTCTCAAAAAGTTGAAACATTTTCAACTCTTGCCGCAAGCAACGCATGAAACGCAATGCAACAGAACCCAACAGAGCCACAATTCTGTTTGGCAAAGGATGACGTTACCCAATTCAAAGTGAATGGGGGTCCGTCAACCTTGACGGATCAATGCATTCCAACGGGTACGTGTGAGTGCTAGGTAAGTCTGGCGTGTAGCTGTGAAAGTGTCACTGAAAATATCCAATCAGAAATGTGTACTTGTTTGAGGTGCACTTATAATAGTAGTAAATGGTGTTACCCTCAGAGAATATCCACCAGGAGCTCTCAAAGCAAGGGTTTGCTCATTGCCTCACACCAAGGGCGTGCACAGAGCTAGGCTAAAGTTACGCAAGCAGCAGTACATTTCCCATCTTTGCTGCAAAATGAATCAGTGATGCTTCTACACATTAATGCTGCGGATGAACTGCCGCACAGGCACTGCAATGTACCAAAACAAGTTGAAGAGATGGAAAGACAAAGACAAAGATAAGGTCTGCTTCGCTGTGCATGTTATTATGGTTCGGGGGGGGGGGGGGGGGTTGCAAAAAGGCCAGGTAATTATCAGCCTTTCCTAACAAACTGACGTGTACTGTGTTTTTTTAAACTCTATTTAATTAATTGATGCCACCCTCCCTTACCACGGCGTATTGTATAGCTGTCTGAAGAATGAAACAGACATTTTTCTGGAAGCACTCTTACCACAGGACTAAATGGGCCAGCAATGAAATGCTCAAGTTATATTTTACAATATACGATTGTGATTTATTTCTGTTTCAATACGTGGTTGTGATTTGATTCTCACTAAGCAATGACATACAGTACATACAAAGCCCCCTTTGGGTCATGGTGGTGATAATTTGTGTGTGTGTGTGTGTGTGTGTGTGTGTGTGTGTGTGTGTGTGTGTGTGGTTGTGTTTGTGGTTGTGTTTGTGGTTGTGTTTGTGTGTTTGTGTGTGTGTGTGATGCAGAGAGAAGATTAAGGGTTCTGTGACCACTAAGAACATCCTTTTCATCCTAAGTGTCGGTGTGAGGATGCACACACTCACTACTGGGATGCCACTCCCACTATAAACACTGTCTCAACACTGAATCTCCTGCAAAGCTTAACTGACTTCTGTACCTCTGTCTCCCCATAGCAGATGCTTTCCCTACACAAAACGTCATTACACAATAAACAAAACTACACATATAGGGGGAAGAATGATTTACTTTATTGCGATTTATTGTAAATTCAGATACCTGGATGGGAGGGGGGTGGGCTGGTGTTGAAGTATTAGCTGCACTGTGAATGAAAATTAAACATTTCTTTAGTACCTGAGAAATGACACTGAATTGTGTAGTGACAGACACAGCAAAGACATGTATAGGCTCTTGAAATGGGTGGATAGGTGCATAAGTAACCATGGTAACAGACATTTTTCCCACTGTGTGAAAACCTATACTTATATCACCTAAACTGAGCTGACAAACAGTAATGTCACAGACGATCTGTGGAACTGAGGCAGTGGTGTTTATCAGCTAAGCAAATTTCACCACCTGATTTAGCCCACAAAAATCAGGCTGTCACTTTCAAATGAAACATGCCAAGTCCAATGCAATTTTACAATATTGCTGTAAACAGCTGAGAAAGCTTCTCCACCGCTTCTAATAGCTTGAGAACCATTACATTTAATTTTTAGGTAACAAATAGTTTGGTTGGTTTGGTATATGGAGATGGAGAGAGATTCTTGCTCTATCTTGCTCTGTCTTAGTCTTTGTCTGGATGTAGAGAATCATTAAACTCACTCCCTGACTGCGGCTGAGTCGGGAGTGAGGGGTATGGTAGTCAGGAATAGCAAGCACACCCCTGCGGTCACCCTCAGCGGAGTCACTTCACAGATAACAAGCACACACCCATCCCCTTGCACACATCTACTCAGACCATCACCATTGCCTCATTAAGGCATGCTGGGAAGAGTTTGACCTCGAGGCAATAGACTGTCTGACTCAGACAGCCCTGCATCCGAGTGTCCTTAAGGCAGAGGACCAGGCTACATGTGCCAGCTAAACTTTTACAAGTCTCTGTATTTGGTTTAAGTCAAACATCTACCTATAGAATAGAAAATGAGGAGGCCTGACTAAATGTTTTTTTTTTTTTTTGCTGTACTGTATACTATCTCAACATCTGGGGTATGAACTACCAAAGACAGGTGAGGGTGGATGAGTTATACAAAGAAACTGACATTGAAAATCCAACATTCTTTTTTTTAGCATTTACTTTTCAAACAAACCGTTCCAATGTCCTTGAGCTCCTTTTGAAAAGGTGATGATAAGAATGTCTGCCAGTTACAAAAGAACCACAGCTAAGCCACACAGTTCACATAAAAGCCTGCCTGCAAGAGAAAAGCTGTGGCCGTTTACACAGCACAAGCACGGCAGGAATTGCCATCAATTTTAAGAGGCAGGCAAACCCTTCGATTCTTATCTTAGCCTCTCAGACTGCTGTGGGATTGGGAAGACTTTGAGTGGAGGTCTTCTCAGCAACAGCCAACATTGTAACAGAGAGAGGGAGTCATTAAAGCCATTTGTGTCCCTGTGCCTTTCACAGGGGACATAACATTTAAGCCATAATTGCTTTCATTCAACACAAAGAAAAAAAAAAAATCACAACAAATAGAGCGTTAAAAGCAATTGCCTCTGAAGAAAAGTGTGATTGGCTGAGCACATTAGCCAATTAAAAAGCTTTTAGTACCCTCCAAAGGATTTTAAATGCATCATCCATAGCACCATATATACTCTATTTGCACACCACTACAGCCCTTATGTACATGAAGCCAGGTGACTGTTTCAACACTGAAAACCAATAAGGCAACCAAGAATATACCTTTTTTCATTTAGATGTATATTTCTTCTGAGTTTAAATAAGCAACAGATAATTATGCATGTATTAACCTCACTGGCCAATGCTTGAAATATCTTCATCAGAAAAAAACATTAACAGAGTGAAATGAACATTGTGGGCTTGACTGGTAATGTGCCGGTGGAGCTTCGCCCGCTGAGTGGATAGAGCAGCTTGGGAGGACACTCACAGCTCAACAGTGCACTACTGAGAGCGGCGCAGACAGCCACGGCCATGTCCTTCGCTGCTGTGTCGCTGCGTCAGCTGTGGCTCAGTCAGACGGCGCTAAATGAGCATCAGAAGGCCCCATTGCTCAACGCTCCCCTGTGTCCATCCTCCTTGTTTGGCCCTCCATTGCAGGCAGCGATTAGAGAGCAGATGAATAGGAGCGAGGAGAGAAAGCAGCCTCAAAATCAGTTTGCTCCTGCGAGGTCCACTGGTGGGATGACTAGAGCCTCAGTGGTCAGAGGGATGATGGCACAAGTGCCTCACAGGGCGCTGCCAGCACCACCAGTGACTAACCCTAACCCAGTCTCCAGAGTGAGCACCTACGAGGCCGGGGCCCTGGGATGAGTAGCAGCATTGAGATTCCTCGACAGCGTACCAGAACTCTCCTCCCCGCCAACGATGGTGTGTGGGGGTGTGTGTTTCTGTTTGTGTGTGAAGCATGTCCAATAAAGATGACACGCACCTTGCTCCTTAAGAGCAAATTCGAATGCACATCCCCACCCCTGCACTGAGTATATTAGATGTAGTCACATCTCACACTACCGTCAGGTAAACCCTGACAGGGGTCCATTGTTTTCTTGTAGAGATACATTGAAACATGGTACATCTGATTTCAGGGAATGTTTTGTCGACATCTGTCACACCCGTAGGATGCTGTCATTTTATGCCCGTGTCTAGGTAAGGCACTGGTTTACTAAACAGGCGACTCACGTTCAAATCCCGACTTAACCATAACCTGTAAAGATTTTTCTGCATTTTCTCTGGCTTTAACACAGCACCATTTCACAAAGTTCAATGGAGTGAGCATGGCATCAGTGTCTTCTGAACCCTCTTCTCTTGTTCCATGTGAGGAGAACTCTCAACAGCCCTTTCCCAGAGGGCCTCTCTTGGGGGCTGGTTTTATTGCTTTCCCCACAGCTGGTGAGTAATAAGAGGCTGGAGTTGGTGACAGAGATAACAGTTTGACAGGGAGATGGATGGCCCTGTAATTAAAGGCATATTCTCAGGCCTATCAGTAATAGTAATAATGGGAATATATGACTGGAACAAAATACTCATCTGTCATGTTCTCCTTGAAACTCACTTTTTTAGTGCATGTACACATGCATTTGGGCATCTATAGTGCCTACCAACCCACAAACACATGTAACATGTATTTCCTCTGCTGGCTTTGATTAAACCCTTAAAAACTCATCTCTGTTCCTCAAAATTAAAAAAAAGAAAATCAGGAAAAAAATCCCTGTATGGCTTTAAAATGGTTTGGATGTAATTCTATACCTTTGCCTCATTAAGTATGTTGAACTACAAAAAAAAGAAAATGAACTACACCTGGCTTCTCCTCGATAGCTCTTGTTTCTACGTAGATTTATGCTAATGATATGTAAAGCCTCACCCTGCAGGTTGAGGGGATTGGTTCCTTTTTATGTGAAGTATGAACACCAGGCTGTCTAATTCTGTGTTTTTGAGTATCTCATACTGCAGTTCCAAGGTGGAAATCCATGGCGTTGACTGCTTTTTTAACTCATGATATGTCATGTATCATATAGGCATTATGGTGTTTGACCTGATTACATTTACAAGGTCAAAAACCTGATTTTCACTGGAGGGGGGCTTCAATATTTCATTTTATAGAGTTTTCAAAACATGCTAAAATGCCATGAGGAAAAAGAACCTAAGCTTTCTTCTAATAATAAAAAAAGCATCTCTGGGAATAATGTAAATGAATTACCATGTAAATAGCACATACGTATATGGCACATAACAGTGAGAACACATTCAAGCTTTTGGATAGATGCCACGCATACATACATACATATGTACAGGACAGAACAACACAGACAAACAGACAGACAGACTGACCTGCATCTTAAAGTAAACTTCTCATTCTACATTATGTCCGATGTTCAAAGACAGTGAAGGAATCTGAATTTATTGTTCAAAGTTAATAATAAAGATAAACCATAGTCAATAATTCAATGCATCTTATACCTAGTTGTAATTAATGCTTTTATTTGAACTTGTGTACGATGTAAAACTTCTGGTGTGTATTCTATTAAAAGGACATGACCTGAAGGAGGTGTGAAAGAGCACTCACCTCCTCCCTGACACAATATTTTACATTTAGTGTAAAATATTCTTTCCCACATTTTACATTTTTATTTAACTGCTCATTACAGAAACAAATCGGTGACTTTGCCACTGTGCATTTGAGTAATTTAAACAAAGTCAAGTATAAACATAAGGCATGCACTTTTTAAAGTGGCCTCATGCAATTGCCATACCAGGGTCCGTAGGCAAATAACTGCGTTATGGAGGTGTGCCTGCGTTATGGAGGTGTGCCTTTACTGTCTGCCGAACTAGTAAGTAGCTTATTTGCCGTCTTGTGTTGCACTTGCTTGATGTTTGACTGTGTAAGGACAGTTGTTGACTAACTAGTTGGTCATAGTGTCAAAATAAGCACATTTCAAGAGATTTCGCTATTTTGAGCCACTAGTATCTCGTTACCGATTAGCAATTGATCCTTATGCTGCTTAAATCACTGTGTGCAAAATGTTTTATCTAAAAAAAAAAAAAGCACCACACCACTGTACAAGATTAAACCTGTTTCCTGGAATGATCATATCTCAGACTGAGTCTCTAAATATATGGTATAAAAATATTACTATCAAAAGAGAGAGAGCATATGAACAAATGAAGTCCATCGACACTGATTTTTCTTTAATAAACAGTAACAGCTGAAGGGGGATATAATTGTAAGAGCTCAGCATACCTGTCAGTTTGAGTACGGCAGCGCCTCTTTATGCTGATGTGAATGATGAGAGGCGGCACATAGTTTGTCCCATAATGCTTTTGGCGAGGTGGTATTGTTCTATTAACGTAATAATGCCTTCTCTTTTATGTCCTGTATTACTCTGAGTACCTATTATCATTCCATCTGTGTGTATTTGATGTACAATGCCTTAGTTAGCCTGAATAAGGTAAATGTATACCGTCATGGTGTGTGCTAGGTCTGTGTGAGATTTGCCTTTTGTGTCAATGCCACAGAAAAATCAGGGCTCAATCAATTAATCTGGCCATAACATGAAACTGAATAAAAACAGTAGGAAGATGGCATTGTGAGATAACTCTAAAATGACCAATGCATTATACAGGCTTTAAAAGCAGAATAACAAACTGCCAAAGAACCAGTCCCTTGCAAATGACTGGGATGACTCTCTCTCACCATATTGAAAATAGTTCTGCATGAAATTGTATCCCAGATTGCTTTGTGCGAAAAACACATCAATGCAGATGATTAGGTCCAGGGGCTCACAGAGGACCCCAGGGATGTCTATCACATCTTTTTGCAATGACCTGTTCTGGGTCATAATATTATGTTTCTGTCACGCAAAATCCAGTTTGAACCGCTTAAATGGGATGGTTGAATGAAAATAGTACATCTTCATTTGTATTTCTCTTTGCCAAATGTGATTCTCTCCACAGGGTCTACCTGGGAGAAGAGCACTATTATGGCAACATCCAGCACAAACTAGCTTGTGTTGTGTTTTGAGCATGTCTGTGCTGTTTTTTTTGCCAAGGTAATTTCACTTGCTGTTTTACCAAAAACTGAAACTTTTTGTTTGGTACTATAAAATAGGCTACCGCTACTGTTCAAACAGCTGCTGCTGCTGCGTAACTGTCTAGCTAGACTGCAGCCTTCCTTCTACCTGTAACAGTAGCCTGATGTTGTCTATTTACACTCCCTCTAAGCAAACTTAATGAATTGGTCTACAGCACCAGTGTAACTTGTGTTATCTGAAGCACTATGTTGCAACTTTTTTGATAATTTTAATCCAAATCCATTTGGTTTCCTCACTTTTTGAGTATTTGATGTCAGAATAACTGCGATACAATAATATTCCTAATATTTCACAAGACTTCTTTATGCAAAACACTTCCAACAACATTTTTATATAGATGGGACAAGATGTGGAGATATCAGTCAGCAGGTCTGACACTTAACGTTACAATATTTAGCCTATTATTTTGATATAAAAAATTACAAGTCTTAAGGCATGATATAAATACAGATATAAAGTTTCTCTGATTATCCTTTCTCAGCCCCTTACAAATGCAGAATTCACCTGGAAGTTCTAAAACTGCTAGAGTGAGGTCATGCCGGGAAATATCAGACTGAGGCTTTAACCAAAGCCTAAGTTTGATATTTCCCGACATGACCGAACAGTCGAGGTTAGTAAGTTGTTTATTATATGGCATTTTTCGCTCTTTTCATTTTGTAAATGAAAATGAATGGTAATTGTTAATAGAATCATCTCGGAGGACATATTCAATAAGTGTAGAGCTCATGTGCATATTCAAATTAATTTCAAAAGAAACTTGTAATGAAAAAAAAGTTACTTGTCATGTATACTTTTACTATGTAAAATTGAATTGTGGTAGAAGTAAAGGTTTTTTGGGGGGGTGTATTGTTGCATGACATTATTAGCACCCATCTATGATTGATGAGAATTAAGCATATTTCCTCACCTAGGATTTCTTAGGACTTTCAGTATGTTGTTCTGGCCCCCTTATAGGAATGATCTATCCTGAAAAAAATCTTTTACAATTAGTTCTATTTTTGAGTTACTTTGCCTGGACTATAAGCATTTAGATAATTTGTCACTGAGATACTTCCGGGTCATTTTACTGTTAGGAACCTTCCTAAGTTAAAAAAAATATATATATAAAAATAAAGACTATTCTGAACGGCCCCTGTGTGTTGTACAGAAAGACATGTAGCCTTCTTCGAATAAAAATCGTGCAGAAATAAAACAACCAGTCGAATACGGCGAGGGATGATGAAGCGGCTCCTTTAAGACAGGCACTGTCATTTCACATGCGACAGCATTATATTGCGTCATTATTAAGAGACGTTCACACAGCAAGCCGAAACGTGACAACCTCAATATGTCCATTCATTAATTTGTGTCATATCTATAGTGTTCCAGGAAAATATTTATGGAAAGACTGGACGAATCTAAGGAGTCTATTGAGCGTGGTGGGTGACCTGTTTTTTCGGCTAATACTAAAGTAGAAAATGCAGGCCGTCAGGGTCGGACGAACTGTTTTGCATAACGTTTGCAAAGGACTTTCAGAAACTAAAAATGTTATGGTCTCTATGTACACCAATGGTTGTATATTTAATGTGTCATATCGTAGTAGTACTAGGCTTATGTCCACAACGTCTACGGAACAGGTGGTCATTCGTATCCCCAAACCTATGCTGGATCGTATTGAAAAAACTAAGCAAGTCAAACGGAGAACGAACAGTAAGGTTCCAGTTATCAAACCCGGCAGACTCCTAATTAAGAGCAAGAACCCACAACTGAACCAGTCAGCAGGGTTTACATTGGGCAAATTCGAAGAGACACGCTTATGTTCCAGGGGATGGAAACATAGTGGATCATTTGGTGACTACTTTACAATAAATAGCACTCAGACTATGCCACCATTTATCGCGGAATGCGAACCAAGCAACTCGGACCCAAGCGGGTCTGCTACATTTAATACATTTCAAATTCATCAGGGATTGGTGGAGACTTTGCATCGCGAGAATATAATCCATCCTACATCTGTGCAGAGAAAGGTCATTCCGAAACTGCTGAGGGGTCATAACGTCCTGTGCGCAGCTGAAACCGGCAGCGGCAAAACACTCACCTACCTTCTAGCAATTATAAATGACCTGCTGGAGAAAAAGGAAATCGACAATGACGCAAATACGCATACTGTTGTTCTGGTGCCGTCACGAGAGCTAGCCGAACAAGTAGCGACGGTGGCGCGAATGTTGGGCCAAGAGTTTAGCTTGACTGTAAAAGTTCTTGGAGGTGGCATGGGTGTGGGCAACATCAAAGCAGCCTTCACGCGTGGCCAACCAGATGTTTTAGTGACCACCCCTGGTGCTCTTCTGAAAGCCATGGGGAGGAATTATGTGGACTTGAGCAAACTCAGATATTTTGTTGTGGATGAGGCTGACACTATGTTCGATCCTAGCTTTTCAGGAATGCTTGAGAACATTTTGCTGAACACTGATGTAGCCTCCACTGTGTCAGATACCCGTGGTTTATCTCCAAAAGCTCAGTTGGTGTTGGTGGGGGCCACATTTCCCGAGGGGGTCGGGGAGCTGCTCAGCAAAGTGACAGACTTGGGGAGTGTGCTGACCATCAAAAGCCAGAGGTTGCACCACCTCATGCCCCACGTGAAGCAGGCTTTTGTGAAGGTGAAGGGTGCTGACAAGCTGCTGGAGCTGAATCATGCTCTTAAGAAGGTGGAACAGGCTGGCGTGCTGGTATTCTGTAACTCTGCATCCACAGTGAACTGGCTAGGATTCGCTTTGGAGGAGCTGGGGGTCCGCCATGTGCGTCTACAAGGTGCGATGCCAGCCGCCATGAGGGAGGGAATTTTCCAGAACTTTCAGAAAGGCCTGGTTGACGTGCTGGTTTGCACAGACATTGCCTCCCGAGGTCTCGACACCCAGAGGGTGAAACTGATTGTGAACTATGATTTCCCTGTGAGCCACACAGACTACATTCATCGCGCAGGAAGAGTGGGAAGGGCAGGTGGACAGGCTGATGGGGAGGTGCTGAGTTTCGTCACCCATAAGTGGGATGTGGAGATGGTGCAGAAGATTGAGACAGCTGCCCGAAGAAGAACCTGTCTGCCTGGATTGGAATCTGAAATCCACCAGCCTAGCCCGAAACCAGATGATGACCAAAACTTTTAAATTTGTAATGACTTCTTTGCTTTCTAGGCCTAAGCTATTCAAAATGGTCTGCTTTTCTTCTCTGTTTCATTGTATCTCCAGTATATGTTATCTCAAAGAAAACTCTATAGATCCTGAGCACATAAGAGTGAGATTGACGAGTGAAATGAAGAGTAACTCAAAATATTAAAGTGATGAAACTTCTTTGCTGCTTTCTGTCTCTCAGTAATATGTTAAACTGACATCAGTATTGAAGGAAAACTCATATAAGTGTAAAAACTACAGTTTTCAGGCATGATGCCAATAAGAGGGTCATAATGATCTGAGAAGTAGAATCACAGTAAAGATTTAGATTTTATTTTGCAACAGCATTTTGTTTAGTTTGACAGGCATTTTTCCAGAAAGTTTTGACAGCTCTGAGAATTCTTCACGTCGTTCAGCGTGATGGTTATTAATAGTTAAATAATATTTTTAATACGAAAAATACTGGAACCCTCCCCGTTTTTTCACTCCTTTTGCTGAAATGTTTATGATTTGAAAGAAGACGCCACAGACTATCTGAACAATCAAATGGACATAGTCTTAATCGGCATACAGAAAAGGCACACCTGCCTGTCTGGTCCTTTAATGTTTTCTCAGTGAACTGCACAACACACAAGCTTTCATTGTACATACACAAAACATTTAAGACCGTAAGTCCAGTAGAAAACATTTTCAAATGCATCTCAATGGAATACACAGATTTTATTTGTCTACGCTATTATAATAATTACATCATTTTTAGCAGTACATTCTTGTGTAGGAAGAACCACTGTCCTGAACAAATGAGAAAACACAATATTAACATCCATTTAGCCTTTCACATTACACAACTCAAAGTTCCAAAATAATTTAAGAGGGGCCTTCATCTGTTTTGGTGTGGTAGTAGGCCTACAGATATTGTCATAGGATTGAGACATTGTCTTTCCAACAGACCATAATACACAACCCTTACATAATACATACGTACATAATACACAACCCCATAGTCCAGAAATACAGACTAGGTAAATTCACAGATGTATCTATTTACAGAGTAAAAAGTGCTTATCTGATGTTTTGAACTCACTATATACTGATGGATAATGGTAAACCTTTCCATAAATCCTACACAAGAAGTAATTCTTACAATATTTTTCAAGACAGCATCTCTCTTTTTTTTTTATCATTTATCATTATCATTCTCCTTTTATTTTTTTTCCAAGTGTCTGAGTGCTCTTCCCAAAATTGACACTTTGCCGTGATGAATATGTTATGAGGAATGGATTCTGAATCTGTTCAAGATAAAGGGTAAAGGGTTGATCTGCACTCTGTCGTCTTGAATGTTAAATACATTTGAGTAATCAAATAAATAAGCAGTGAAATGCCACCTCCCCCATATCATTATGGCCCCTTTTCTTACTTCACATTAGCAATTTAGAGAGGGTTGAAAGTCACAAATTTCTCTGTCAGAGCCATAACTAATGCTGCAGGTAGACTTCTAATGCGAGTCTGTTTTCTTTTCACAAAGCTGTCTCGCTGCTTCATATATTGGTAGTGGAGTGTGTAGTGGAGAAGTTCTCCAACCGGATGCGCACCACCTTCTTCACCGGTGGCGGTGGGTAGAAGAAATGGCATGAGAAGACTTGCTGGCAGGCTTTGCGGAAGTTCTCAGAGAGGAACGCATAGAGGATGGGGTTTATGCAGGAATTGCCGTAGGCCAGGCAGTGGGAGATGATGCGGAATGCGAACGAGGCGTCGTTCAGGGGGAACCTTCCAAACTCCACCCACATGGCAATGATGTGGTGGGGCATCCAGCAGATGAGGAAGGCGGTCACTACCAAGAGCACGGTTTGGGCAGTCTGAAAAAGAGGGACAGGACAGGAACACACCATAACAGTTTTATTGTACCATGTATGTTTTTTGCGACTACATTAAAGTCCCTCTCCTGGCATTGACCCTAAAATCTCTGTTCCTCAAAATGACATTTTCATGGCTTCAGAAGGGCTTGGATGTAGCTCTACACCTTTGCCTCAGTATGTAGTTTGTAGTATTTGCGGATCTATGAATACGCAAATTAGTCCCAACTCTATCTATCTGCCTATTATGTGTTGCTAATGTTAGATAAACTTCCCAATAGCCAGCTCTGACTTGTTCTGACTGTTAAAGAAAAAAAATTTTACGCCAGAGAAAGTCTCTGAGGAAAGCAGTCTAGTTCATCATAAGAACTATCATACTAGATGTATATGTAGTCGATAGGATTCATTCCTTAGTTTTGTGATGTTTGAAACTGATTCCGTGTTTTTGGTCGTTGGTACACTGCAGGTCCAATGTGGAAACACTTAGCCATGGCATTGACTGCTTATTATTTTCATTATATGATATGTGTCAGATAAAAAAAAAACATCATATGGACATGTTATTAAGGTTAAAAACCTGTTATTCACCGGGTTGGGTCTTTAAAAATCCACTCTTATCACAGAGTAGCAGGTGGTACTGGATCTCCATTTAGTTACCAACTCAGTTCAGGGTTTCAAGAACAATGCCTTGCTTTCATCTTGGTTTCTCAAATGTTGGAACTGAATCCTCCACAGAAAATTTAACATGGTGGTTTAAAATATGTGTAATTAATTACTATGCCATGCGAAGCCACTGATGTTTTAGAGTGAAGGTTTATTGCAAAAACCAGAAATCACATATGTCTCGCCACAGAGGCGTAGTTTCTATGATATCACAAACCAGCCAGAGCTATTTAAGATGTATTACTATAATATTTTATAATTTTCATAAGAAAACTGCTGATAAGAGCAACAAATCACATTCTTCTGAATTGAAAGACCATTTTCCCCTTAGTAAGCATTCATTAAACAGACTATTAAATATTATTTTTTTCCTTCAAAAGAAGAAAAAATAGACAATGCAAACTTCTTGATTTAAAAAATCCCTATTGTAGAGTCTGAAATGAGAAATAAGACTGTCAGGGACTCCCACATAAAAAACAAATTGCCTGACTGTAGCCATTAGCAATCATCACAGAATGTATATTTGTTAAAGAGTATTGCTCAGTGTATATATATTCATGAACTAATCCAGTTGCCTCTCAGGGGAAAAGTCTGTATAGAATGCTAATTAATCAAATGTGGTAGAACATATTCTGTATTGACAAAAGTGAAACACCCTAAACATCTACTGCACAGAAAAATGTCTCCTGTCTTTCTAGATTTTATAAATCTGCAATAGTTTACACATCCTAATGGATATTTTACATGATATTTACTTAAATATGCCTTTAAAAGTCAATTTGACCAAATGCTATGTCACTTAATTGAAGCAAAAACTTGAGAGCAGCTACAATGCTAAAAAAAAAAGAAAGAAAAACAGGCACCAATTACTGAGCAAGACAATGCTGTCATTTCAACATGGCTCTCAAACTAATACAGTCATAATTGCCCCCCCCCCCCCCCCCCCAATGGGCTGTGCAATGTGCCGCACTGCTCTGACCCACTAGGACGGGAACAAAGGGAAACACGACTCCCCTTTACCTCATTCGAATGTTAAGAGCATTCAAAGAATGGCTGGTTGAAATGACTTGGCTCTTGATCTTTTTCCCCGACCCCTGTGACTCCCTTTTCCATTTCTATCAGTGATGATGGCATCAAGCAGGCCCAGATGAGATGCCTTTTTTTATGTGAGCTTTCAGTTTGATGGGCTGCAGCTAATGAAAAATGAGATGATCATAAGGCAACTGAACCCTTACAGCTGAACAGATGTGAATAAAAGCAGGTGTAATCAGAGGGCTTATCAGAGTGCCTGTTTTTAAAAAAGAATCACTTAATTCATAGGTTGCAATTTTAACATAAGTCAATCCTATCAGACAGATTTATCATTTTTTCTGCTGTTGGCACTGACCATAGATTACATTAAGCACAATTAAAGACCATTTCCAATGAAATGCCGGTCAGATGGTCAACACATTCCTCCAACACGCACCACACGTGAAAAGTCTGTCTATACATTACCTACTGATTTTAATTCAGCTGTTCACAAATTATTTTAATTCAAACAACAAATGATTTTAGTTCAGCTGTTACTTCATGTTCCGACATGTCTAGGACTTGAATACAAATTAGCTTTATTAAGTCATGGACTTTACACCCAGTCACCCACACAGACAATAAATTACTTTTCTCTGAAGAGGTAATATAAACAACAGGAGCTTCCCAAGCTTTAGATTATATTATCGTTCCCTCCTTCATTAACATGCAAGCTGAGAATTCATACTAAATGTCACTTCATTTAAATATGCAGATAATATGCCACTGCACAGCGATGGTGGTGTAGGTAAATATTTTGATTAGGTGCCATCTTGATGTAGGGACTTGTCAAACTGTGCTTACGCTTATACAATTATAATGTACACCGTAAAGTTATTTCTATTGTTTGGATGTACATACAGGTGCATCTCAATAAATTAGAATATCATCAAAAAGTTGATTTATTTCAGTAATTCTATTCAAAAAGTGAAACTCATTTTTTTTATATAGGTTCATTACACACAGACTGATATATTTCAAGTGTTTTATTTCTTTTAATTTTGATTATTATAACTGACAGCTAATGAAAACCCCAAATTCAGTATCTCAGAAAATTAGAATATTGTGAAAAAGTTCAATATTGAAGACTCATGGTGTCACACTCTAATCATCTAATTAACTCAAAACACCGGCAAAGGCTTCCTGAGCCTTTAAATGGTCTCAGTCTAGTTCAGTAGGCTACACAATCATGGGGAAGACTGCTGACTTGACAGTTGTCCAGAAGACGATCATTGACACCCTGCACAAGGAGGGTAAGACACAAAAGGTCATTGCTAAAGAAGCTGGCTGTTCACAGAGTGCTGTATCCAAGCACATTAATGGGAAGTTGAATGGAAGGAAAAAATGTGGTAGAAAAAGGTGCACAAGCAACAGGGATAACCGCAGCCTTGAGAGGATTGTGAAACAAAGCCCATTCAAGGGAGATTCATAAGGAGTGGACTGTTCATACTTTTCACTAGTCCAACATTTCTGTGTTAAAAATCCTTTTTTCTATTGGTCTTCAGTAATATTCTAATTTTCTGAGATACTGAATTTGGGGTTTTCATTAACTGTCGGTTATAATCATCAAATTTAAAAGAAATAATCACTTGAAATATATCAGTCTGTGTGTAATGAACCTATATAAAAAAATGAGTTTCACTTTTTGAATAGAATTACTGAAATAAATCAACTTTTTGATGATATTCTAATTTATTGAGATGCACCTGTATATACCTGAAGGCCTGATTGCTAAACGAATCTATAGCTACAATACAATAAAGACTGAATGAAAGAATGCTGACTGAAAAGTGTTGATGAGTGACCGATGTGACTAGGCTTCGACTCTGCATCCGCTGACAGAGTAATTAGACATTTATAACAGACTCTATAGGACTACTGAATTTTTGAATTTATTTTTCCTAAACATGATCAGGAAATTTGATTTGTTTGATACGCCCTGTGAGAACAAACATTTGTGCATATTATACAGGGAAAACTTATGTTGTAGTTTTTGGAGGGATATGGACAAATAATTGTAAGTTATTTGTCAACTTCAATCTCACCTGTCTGACTTAGAACTCGCTCAGCCTTTCAGTTAATTTCTGAACTCAAAACAGCTCAAGGCTTTTGATAAGACCATATAAACAATACAAGAAGATATTATTATTATTATTATTATTATACAACAAGAACATTTCCACAAATATAGTATCGGCCTATAATAATTTCCCTGTAAAATCTAGTGAACTGGGCCTCGTTTCCCGATAACGACGTATCTTAACGGCCTACGTGGATTTTGGCGACATCGTAGACTCATCATTGCCGTAAGTGCGACGTCGGGAAACCGCTCTGCAATATCCCTCTTACGACCGATTTCAAGTCCTTTTTAGCGTTCGGGAAACTAGGCCCTGATCCATCATTACCAGATGTTTAAAATATGAAAATATGCAGCTTCTGGACTTCATCACCAGTGTTTCTGCAGGTCTTCCACATTATGACTAAACAGTCAGATTACTGTCCTTCAACAAAGGAAGTGTGTGATGAGGACAAAGGTGATATTTCAAGAGGCCACAGGCAATAGAAAACCAGCTGTCACTAAAAACTGAAATCTCACAGCTTAATAAAAAGGCCTGTGATGCCCCTTTAATCGTTGGGTATAGAGCAGAGATTTTGGCACGGAGGAGTCTGTGGATGCTTGTCAGATACAGCACTTGTTTACACTAAGGGTTGTCTTATGCGTCTGGTGAGGGGCCCACAGCCTGTTCCTGTCTACTACAGCTGCAGCATTTCAGCTCCTCGGCCAACTTGAATTCAGCCTGTCAAGGCGAGCAACATGGGCACTGTCAAAATATCATGCCACCAGCCATTTCTGGGCAACAGATGGTAAGTGGCTGAGATGGTAGTGAAAAAAGAGGACCAGCTTGCATTACGTAGATGCATTTTGAACTGATGCCTTAGGCTTAGTGGCTTCTGCACAGTTTTCTTCCCTGAACATAGCTACTGATATCCTCAGTTGCTTTGACAAGGTTGCACAGGGGGCTCTTAATGTGTCCTAATCTGCCTTAATAATTCAAGGACTGTGACCCTCCTAAAGGTGTTAAACGTATTCCTGAGAGGGGGATCAGGAATGGACCAAGACTGACACAAACTAGGTCCCCACTCACCAAGTGCAGATCAGACCCAGGCCAGAACAGTTAGTGGTGGTTGGATAGCGTATCCTTGACAATATATTTGATAACTCTTTTTTATTTATTGAACAGGGTCAGTGCACATTGATTAACATGATTTCTGCATCAGTGTAGATGTATTCCGTGGGTGTTTTTCAGGTGAATGCTTTGTCCGATGAGACCATATTGAAGAAATGAGCTTCATGTGGCTAGACAATCACTTACTGAGGAAACTGCTGACATCTATATATACACAGAGATGCAAACTCTGTTTAATGGTGACAAGTGATTATCAACTTTGGCATGCTGGAAAGTAGCACATGGTTTTACCCTTGACAATATACTTGAATCAGACCAGAACACTGAGTAATAAAATTAATGTCCAGACAAGGGCCATGGTCTTGGGTGTCAAGACATAAAGCTTTAGATCAAGACCACTGATTCTTTTGATATGGTACCCAAGGGCGTAGGTTTGCATAGGGTTGGTAGGGACTAGTCACGACCAAGTTTGGAAAAGACACAATTGTCCCTACCAATATTTTGTTAATTTTGAAAAAAAAATATTTTTCACAATACATTTGCAAACTCATTAGTATTATTATCTATACTATGTTTGTCGCCCAGAAGAGTGAAAAAAATACATTTCCAAGTTTACCAATACGCCCTCGAGCCTGCGATACAAGATGATGTCATTTAATTGGCTGAAGTGGCAGGGTCAGAGATACTTCGGGAATAGAAAGAAAGAGAGCTGGCAGCTGTCTGACACGGTAAGCTACTTAATAGAATACGCCAGTAAATAATAAAGCCTCATATTGGATTTCCGTTTGGTCTCAGCAGTGATATTTTTGACACTATTGTGCTTTGTAGATAGGACAAATGTCACCCAAAAAGTGTTTTCACCACCGAGAGAGTAAGTAGCTATCAAGAAGGTGTTAGTTAGCTAATATGAAAACTTTACACATAGTACAATCCTGCTAGCCTGCATCGCCACCCATTCTATAATGGAAACATGTTTTGAACGTTGTTTGTGTAGTACAGCATGACACTTTTGCTTGTATTAAATCTATCCCAAGCGGCGTCTGCAATCGTTCAACTAGTGTGTTGGCAGCAGCTGATCTTGTTGAAGCCAGAAGGATAAGGCGACTAGTAAAAGCAACTCAAAAGTGATATAAACTGGTAATAAGTAGGCCTATATGATCCTTTGGATAGTAATATGGCTATCCCTGTAATCTCGACAAAAGGTAGCAGTCAACTAAGCAATGTTAGTGTCTGTTTTAAATTGACGAATTACTGTGCAGGAAAAATCGCACCCTGAAGCTAGAGATGTGGAGCAGGTTGGTAATGAGTCAGCATCAGCGGTTCAGGTGAGACGTTAAATTGTCCATTTAGGCAAAGATTGCATTACATTGCTGCTGTTAAAGGGTTGTTTAGACAATTACGAATGTTATCATTCACACTAGGGATGGGCATTCGATTAAATTGTTTTAATCGATCGTAGGGATAATTAACCCTAGGCTATATTAAAATGCAGTGGAAATAGAAAAAGAACTGCCTGTTTCCTCAATGAGATCTTTATTACAAGTTTCCGAAAAGTCCTTCTTTCCTTACAATACTAGTATCTCCGATCAACAATACTAAATAGGTTCTACGCATGCGCACGCTAAACCCAGTTTGTAAGGGATTGTGCAATCGAGGCACAGCTCGCTGCTGCCTCATGTCTCGCTGTCTTCTGTCTGTTTGAACAGGATATGCGCAAATTCAGCGATTTTGATTATACTAATACTCTCACTCTACACTTCACCGTCAAACTCTTCATGTTTACTTTTGAAATACACGGAAACTCGTAGGTAACTGAGAAGGTATGATGTTTTTTTTTTTTTTTTCAAACATTGCCCTCGTGTGGTAAAATGTTTAATTGCTGCCACATAGCGAGATCCATTGCATTCATTCAAGACTCCCAACCCGCAACAGAACATGCATTAGTTTTATCTATGAAAAAAGGGCGGGCGGTCAGTGTCCCTACCAAAGCTGAGACCAAACCTACGCCCTTGATGGTACCCCACATCTAGGATTATCTCCCTGTAATCAGCATCTGTATAATGCTGCGTGTCTGACTCAATCAGGTCTTGCATCTCCATATTCTTGTAGTGTATAAGCTAATTAAAGCTACGACCTGATAACATACTACCATGGTGTACAATATAGGTTGCCTCCCTACTGCCCTATTGGCAAACATAATACTGAACATTTCCCAAGAAAGAACAGGAATGCCTCCACAGCATGCTATTTATGGCCCACACAATCCAAATATTTACCTTGAAGAGATCATTTCAGCTACCACTGTCCTTTGATTTTACTGTATACCGACAATATGCTAACCAAGTAAATCTGTCTTATGTCATAGTCTTTGAGAGTCCAGTAGTTAATTAGGGTCCTGCTATGACTGTTTTAAAGGTAAAATATTAAAAACACAGCATCTTCTGGTAGAAGAAATGCTGATATAAGTGAAACCTAAACAAAAATGGTTAACTGGAATAGGTCCAGACCAAGGGTTAAACACAGTATCTATATCACTTGGGACTGTACTGTTACTGTATAGAACAGATCATCAAAATCAACATTTTTACAGTAGAACATTACAAATAGAAAACATTAGATCAGTTGCATGTGATGACATACAACAGCAGTAAACCAAGGAGGACTATTGACCATCCTGTTTCGCAGGTGGAAATGATGTGTCATTTGAAGGACTAACTAACAACTAATAGCTGCTTCTTCATTATGCAAAAGAAAAGTTCACAATTCATGCATACTAGCAATGTTATTTGTTTAAAGGCTATTTTATTTCCATTTGAAAGCACAAATTGAGAATGACAATGAATCTTTAATTAGTAAGACACTTTTATAAACTCTTATCAATTAATGACAGCTTTTTTCATCAATTATCTCTAACCAATTTCCATACTAATGCATTGTTGTCTTGCCCAGTTTGAGACTTCTATTTGCACCAGCGAAAACACCCCTTTGAAATATATTTTTTTTTGTTATTTTGCAGTACTGTCCTTGTCGAGTCCAAAGGGGGAATACCATTAGCTCAAGATGAAAGGGACGCCTCACTGTTTTCCCTCTTACCCTTAACAGGCCTGACCTGTAATCATTATTGGCCAGTATTAATTGATGTGTTATTTCTCACCAGTGATGGGCAGTAGCGTCTCTACTTGTAGCGACGCTACTAGCTTAACAACATTTGTCAGTAGCTTGGCAGTAACGTCGCTATTTACAAAACCAAGTAACTTTTCAGTAGCTAAGCTCTTTTATTGATCAAGTAGTGCAGTAGCGTCCTCGAAAGCTAATTTATCCTGGACCTTTCTGATGTTCATTCATAACAGACTTCTGCAGCCATCAAACACACAAATTAAGAAGTACGTCACTTTGGTCGAGACGAGTGAAAATAGATGGATAGATATTGTTATTTCAAGTACAACAGACGCTGCTCATAAATGTAAAATTAATTCTCCCCTAATTTTAAATGGGTAGTTTGCATGCAGATTCTAGACAACCGGATAATTAGAATGCTGTTGATATTTAGATACAGCTGAAGATGATGAAAGTTAAAAAGTGAACTTGAACGAAATAGACGAAAGATGAAGGTAGGCGAGGTCTTCTGCATTCATTTGTTTTCATCTGCGTTTGAATACCTGACTCAACAGCCATACCTTCAAAAGTACGTCACTTTATTACGAGACGAGTGAAACTAAATATGTTTTCAGATGCCTTCTTTGTAATCCAAAGAAAATGTTCCTGTCAACGTCAATGACATCCAACACAAACATACAAACACACGTTCAGGGGATTGAATTTCATTTACCGTTTTTATCCGACTGACAGTTGTGTTGATCACTAAAATGGGACTTTTTAATCTGGCCCTAGAGTTTATTTTTATTTTTTATTAAATGACGCATCGACTATAAAAATCCACGTCGACCATTTTTCACAATCGACGTCGACGGTTTATCGCTGCAGCTCTATGCCGCACAGAGCCTATTTATTTATTTATTTTTGCAAATAAATGCTTTGCTACCTGTTAAAGGCCAAATCCTTTCATGTGATGATTTTTACATGTCATTTATATTAGTTCACACAAACACTCCATCCATCTGTTCCTGGCCCGACCCCTCTGTCAAATTTTAGAACCCATTGTGGCCCGCGAGTCAGAAAGTTTGCCCACCCCTGGGTTAGAGACTGGTAAGGTGACGTTCTTATTTGGCCTACTCCAGGTGAAGCAATTTGTTGTTTCACCATGACTGGTAAAATTACACAGTTACTTTTTTCACCACGTTAGGTTCGGATTGGTGAGTAACTCTGAATAACTGCTGGTTAGGTCCCCTAATGAGGAGTGTAGACTACTGTATTAACTGTATTGTGATCAAATGTTTGATCTTCTTCTGTGAATTAAAGTTATAGCCTGTGGCAAATTCGGGGGCTTTTTACAAGCACATAGCCTGGGCATTCTTTCTATGGTAACATTAAGCTAGTGCTAACTAACTGCTACTAATATTGGCAACAGATGTATATTTAAAATGGCTCTTCTTGCACCATTTTTGTGAGGTTGAACCACCTGACATAATATTATTATTATTCTTAAAATAGTCAGATGATGAAATTGTACCTTCACAGTACCTCAATACAAACAGTTGACTGTGTAATGAATGTGGCAATACACATTGTTGTTTGTGCATAGAACTTGCAAACCTAAAAAAAGATCAGGTTAGCCATAAACACCTTCTCCTATGACACACACACACACACACACACACACACACACACACACACGTGCATACCATCTCCAACCACATTACAGCAGTTTTCACAAACAAATGATTTACATTTCTGATTTCATGACACACTTTCAGCCACTCACAGAAATAAAGAGTGTAGCTAACATTGTTATTACAACAACAGTACAGTGCACCAAAGGCCTATGTAGGTTTGGGGTCTGTTCTGTGACCTTGTTTAGCACACAACAGCCCTTTGGTAAATCAGACAAACTGGCATTAAAGGAATGTGATTTAAACAAAAAGCACAACAGAACACAATATGAATATGTCAACTTTATATACCTGTTATTGTGGGCTACACTGGCCTTTTTCCCTGTCCTGCTCTTGCTTTTATATGCTGAGAGGCAACAACCCGAACATGGACACTTATATGTTGCTATAGATACCAATGTCTGTGTTATCATTATGCTCTAAAAGCAACCTCTCAAACACATTAGAAGCCAATGTTGCCTCATCTAATAATTACCGTCTCTTCCGAGTTACCTGCACGAAGTACCTTTCTCACTGACTAGAAATACTGCATCTGCCTTTTTGTTTGTCTCTTTTTTTGCCACCTACACCTTCTGATACAGATACACATTCAGAGAGAAGACATTTTCTTCCTTATTTTGTCATTGTTTACTCATTTCGACATTGAAAGGACAGATGTTTTTCTGAAGATTATATACATTTTTAGGACAATCAACATTAAATTGACTGTATTGTGTATAGTTTTCCAACCTTAGGAAGGTAATGGTAAGGAGGCAGACTACAGGCTAAGGAATCCAGGGCATTGCCTACTTTAATTAGCCTATGCATCACTGGCACTACTCCTGGGTAAGAAATAAAGTATCCTACCTTCCTCTTTGAACGCTCAGATTTTTTGGACATGTTCTTCATCTTTTTGTGTAGATGATACAGTACCTATAATAGAATGACCACATTTCATTACCCATAGCACTGCAACAAAAATGTACAATATAGGCTACGTGTGTAATTTATCTCGGGGTGGCAACAGGTGGCAAAGCAGGTTACTAGAACTATAAATGTAGGTGATCTGGGGTGCCTTTATCATAGGAATGTACAACCTTTCAGCTCCAACAAGGTTTATTATGATGTGCAATAAAATAAAAAAACTTCAGTGTTTTGTCTTCAGATATTTCACTGCTCTACAACGAGAAGCAATACAGAGATAACACGCGATATCTTTTCTCTGAGAAGGTGGGTAATGTGTACCACCCCAATAATAATCAGTGTAAAGTCTTGTAGTGGTGTTAAATTAGTCCATAGTCCAGACGAACGCCTGACACAGATCCTTTAACCAAAGTCTTCTTTCACTTTGCCCTGATTGTGTTTAATAAAATAGACCGTGGTTTTATGCACTTTGCTCACAGACAATTACCCGTTACTAAAACCCTACAGCACCTGAGATACGTTCTAAAGGTCACAGATTGTAACTGTAAAATAGCCTCGACCTGCTGTAGCTACATACAAATTCCGAATTACGCCTTGACTATATTTTAATTTAGCCTGTACACTCTTCATCGAGGGTCAATTAAGCAAATGTATTGCAAGGGTCATAATTTAGCATGTATTATATCTTACCTTGGTATAACAGCATGTGATCAAACACAGTGGTAACAGATACCCAATTACTAAAATAGTCACTTTGTAGGTCCGTCTCGCCACAGTTTCGGTCCATATCTCCCAACAAAATGAACTGTTGGGAGCCTCAGGGTGATCGGTAAGTATTTGGTGTTGGGCAACCGGTATTCCAAAGATGAAAGAAAGCAACCAAATGATACAAACTCCGATGAGGGCATTCTTTTTATTGCGAATGCATGGCGATTTCTTCGAGTGGACAACAGCAATGTACCTATCAATAGACATAGCCACCAGAGTAAAGATGCTCACGAACATGCTCACCATCACGAAATAGTGAACAAATTTACAGAAGAAAGCCCCGAAGATCCAGTCTGGGAGGCTGTATATTGTTGCTTGAAATGGGACACAAAATAATAAAAAAGTCAAGTCCGCTATACTGAGATTTAAGATAAAAATGTTCGTCGTACTTCGAGACCGCTTGGACTTGATTCTTCCAATGACTATAATCACCAATGTGTTACCAAAAATGCCTAAGAGAAATATACATCCAAATATGACAGGCACAATTACCACTTCTGGGCCGAGAGGGTCACCTGTTGTTCGGTTGTCCGGCTCTTCCAATTTCCAGAAGTGTGTCTCATTTGAAGATAGAGACATTTTTCCAGCTCTGTTCTTGAACTCAAAGTTCCCATATAATACCAAGGGAAATAGGTCCAACTTTTCTGTCTTCAGAATGGATTAATTTGCCCATTGATAAGACGTTTTATAATCGATCTGAGTGATTTCAAGTAGCCTACCTTCCAAGAATACTGACATTGTCTGCAAAGTCTGCGTTTGCAGGCGAAATAAAAGTCTGCGCTGACCATACCACCTCTGCAGGCACTATGAGTTCTACTGACAAAGCTCAAACGTGTACGGCTAGGCTGCGTCGCCCGAGTGAACTGAGCAGTATCAACGAACCGTGTCTTATCAGTTTCAGTAATGAATATAGGCAGTATAGCTTCGAAAGACAGAGGCGAGGGGAAAAAACTATCCTGAACACACTATTTTTCACAGATGATAGAAAGTGGCTGTTTTTTTTTTTTTTTCAAAGTAGCAAGGAACATGACAGACAGATATCAATCTACCTGGATTTATTTTTATCCTTCAAATATAACTGCATTAGTGTTAGTGTCACTATTGTATCCACCACATCATTTATTTTTGGTTTGACAGTCCTGAGAGGTTATGGCAAAACATAAAGAAAAAGTTGTGTAGGTGAAGGCAATAGGCCTTCAGCATTATGCATAATCTCATATGGTGTCTTTCTGTGAAGATGACGACTATAAATATTTTGGAAATGACTAAAAATAACTCAACCAGAAAACTAAAAGGACAGGATATTAAGCCGTAGCATTGGGGCCAGTGCCCTCCTGTGGGCAGGTGTTACATTGCACATAAATTATGTGTTGACATTGGGGTATACGATATGAGGATATTTCTACGGCTGCTTTGATCACTGTATACATAAATCAATAATGGTTAATAAGTATTCCAGGTATATTAGGTGCATCATTAGTATTATATACCAATAACATGTTCATTTGATACTGGAACTGATATTCATGTAAAATGCAAGACTTTATGGCACCTCCTTGATTAGATCAAAATTGTCTGATATAATTTACCTGAAATTTTACCTGAAACACACATTGACTCTGTTTGATATTCTTTGTTAAAACTGAGCTGAGGAACAAGACATAATAACACAGGGCTGAATATCCGATTAGCTGTTGTACACTTCATGAGGAAGGATGATAGCCTGGAACTGTTGGGTTACAATTGGAACATAAAAAGTTGTTTAGTGATTGGCATGCATCCTCAGGGGTAACCACATGTATATCCATGGCAACCAATAACTGGATATTGCTTGTTTGTTGTGTGGCTCTCGTAGACCCTGCAATTTATTTTCTCATGACCTAGAATATGTTAAGGTGGCCCTGAGAGCTTTGGTGGGTGCTGCCTTCAGCAAACAGCACAGGTGTTAAGAGATTTAAGGCTAATATTTCAGAGCGTCTAGAAGTAATGTCATGTGGAGAACATTCTGCAGCTGACATTCTGGGCTCAAGGTCAAGTTGAACAAAGACTTCTGTGAAGCCGTGATGATTCAACCATGTCTCCCTTTGCATTCATCTTTGCTTTAGGTCCTTGACCCTGCCAGGTGAGGCTTGCTTATGTTTGAAAGAAGCAAGCTCTAAACATGTATATCTTTATAGAAACAGTGTTTGGTTGATAGAAACATTTGGTTGGTTTGCCTTGACTAAACCGACTCAATCAAATTGGGGTCGGCCTAATTTTCTTTTTCATGTTGTTGGAACTGACTACTTGTCGACTACAAGACCAGAAAAAGACTTTGGGGGTGGGGGTGTGATTGGGAGTAAATATTTTTGACTGACTTACCTACCCATTTTTAGGTTTCCTCCGGTAGGAGGTAACCTATTGTTATTGTAGGCTTTCTTATTATGTTGCTGCAATTAAGGACAGTCCCTTCTTCATTCACACCAATTTTCATGGCTCTCAATAGACCACTCTAGCGCCACCAACAGGTCAAAGTTGGACTTTTGTAACACACGCAACTTTTGAACCGTGTAACCGATTTTCATAAATGAGGTACCATTGGACTCCCTGGATCAAGACGAATTAAACCCACCCCATGGCGTCAATTTCCGGTTATACAGATTTCCCGCTATTTCCGGTTTTATCAAAAACCTTTGAAAGCCTACTCCTCCTACAATTTTTGGCAAATCTTCTTCAAAATCACCGGAGATGATCTTCAGACATAGCCTCACAAAAGTTATCGAACAGAATTTTGATCCTCACAACCGTTTGACCGGTACAGCCACTCAAATTCAGCAGAAAAGCGGCTAAACAGGAAGTGAAGTCATATGTCAGCAAATATTTGAGTGAAATTTACGCCACAGGGTGTGTTTAATTCGTCTTGATCCAGGGAATCCAATGGTACCTCATTTTTGAAAATCGGTCATGCGGTTCAAAAGTTGCGTGTGTTAACACAAGTCCAACTTTGACCCGTTGGTGGCGCTAGAGTGGTATAATGAGAGACATGAAACTTTGTATGAATAAAGAAGGGACTGTCCTTAATGATTGTGCCGAATTTCACAAAAAGTTACCATATGGTTTGTCCGGTACAGCCACTCAAATTCAGCAGAAAAGTGGCCAAACAGGAAGTGAAGTCATATCTCAGCTAATCTTTAAGATATCAACACCAAACTGGTATGTCACTTGGAAGACACTACAACATGTTCCCATGTGCAAAGGCAACTTCATATCTTGAAAAATGATTGATATAAAGCAAATTGGAGAAATTGTTAACGCTAAAATAATGCTTTACACATCTGCAGGTCAAATAGTGAAACTCTGATTCAATCACAAGTTCATATGAAGACACTTGAGAGTGTTTAGTACACAAATCTGAAAAAAAGTTGACTGTAAGATGAAAAGTAGATGAATATTTGAAACATGCATGCTTGACTACTTGCTAGGGTGGTTCTCTATAGAATGTCTCTGTCTCCTCATCCGCGCGGCTCCTAAATCTCACACACTCAGTCTCCCCTTAACACACGCGCAGGCTTTGTTTTACGCACACACATTCTCACAGACACACAGCTTGGTGTCACACACATACATTCTCACAGACACACAGGGTAAGCGCACACACACAACCTCCACTCAGTCTAAACTTCAGGGCAAAAGCATTGTAAATGTTGGATTTGAAATGTAATATCCCATTGGCAAGTCTGCAGCATGGATTTTTCTATACAGTGACAAATTGTCACAAAATTACATTTTTCCCTGGTTCGCAATGTTTGGAGGAGGAAACCTCCATCGCTGCTTGCAGCTATATTTAGCTATTGTATCTGTTAGTATTATTCTGTTAGTCAATGGCAGCCCCTATAACCATATGGTAACTTTTTGTGAAATTTGGCACACGCATTAAGGACAGTCCCTTCTTCATTCACACCAAGTTTCATGGCTCTCATTACACCAATCTAGCGTCACCAACAGGTCAAAATTGGACTTTTGTAACATTTTCAAAAATGAGGTACCATTGGATTCCCTGGATCAAGATGAATTGAACCCACCTCATGGCGTCAATTTCCGGTTATATGGATTTTCCGCTATTTCCGGTTTTATCAAAAACCTTTGAAAGCCTACTCCTCCTACAATTTTTTTGCAAATCTTCATCAAAATCACCAGAGATGATCTTCAGACCTAGCCTCACAAAAGCTATCAACAGAATTTCGATCCTCACAACCGTTTGTCCGGTACAGCAACTCAAATTCAGCAGAAAAGTCGCCAAACAGGAAGTGAAGTCATATCTTGGCAAATCTTTGACAAATCAACACCAAACTTGAAATGTCACTGGAAGACACTACAACATGTTGCCATGTGCAAAGGCAACTTCATATCTTCAAAAATGATTGATATAAAGCAAATTGGATGGATTGTTAACGTTAAAACAATGCTTTACACATCAACAGGTCAAAAAGTGATACTCTGATTGAATCACAAGTTCATGTGAAGAAACTTGAGAATGCTTAGAACACATATCTGAAAAAAAATTGAAAGTAGATTTTTGGTGAATATTTGAAATACGCATGCTTGGCTAATTGCTAGGGTGTTTCTCAATAGACGGTCTGCCTCTGCCCCTCTGGTCTTGCGCGCGTGTGCCCTCCAGATTCTCTCTCTCACACACACACACACACAGGGACAGGCTCCTTTGACACGCACAAGCACACACACACAACATTTAAGGAAATTTAGGGATGACCACACCCCTTCTCACTCTTAGCTTGAAGCCATGGCCCTTGAGGATCTTCAAAGTAATGCATTAGAAATGTAATATCCCATTGGCAAGTCTGCAGCATGGATTTTTCTATACAGTGACAAATTGTCACAAATATACATTCTTCCCTGGTTCGCAATGTCTGGAGGAGGAAACCGCCATCGCTGCTTGCAGCTATATATTTTTTTGTTATTGTATTTTAAAGGTTGGCCCTTTAGGAAGTTTAAAGCCTATTCAGTAAGAAAGAGAACCTTTTGAATGTATCTATCTGGCCAAAAGCAATCACATCAGGCATTGATGGGAGTTGACTCTTTTATCAGGTCAGAACTGCCTGTTTTAGTTTGTGGTAAGATATTGAAAAAAATAAAACATAATCTAAATTCCTGTCATTTTTCAAAAGCAACAATCCCACTGCTCAAATTCCCCAGGATATTAGGTTACATACAGAATGCTTGACTCAGCTGGGTTTTTCGGATAACAATGCTGAGTCCAGGGTGAACGTTGGCTATTGATGTCCCACAATTGTTTGATCACTGCAGACTTTTTCTGTTCTCTTTGAGATGAACAACTCACAAAACCCCATAGAAGCATTGGGTTTCTAAGCAATGCGTGTACATTTATGCAGCTTTTGGGTCTCCTAATACTCAATTGAAGACCGAATAAAAGATTTGTGTAATGGGGATGAGAATGGAGGACAGGAATGTTGTTCCATGTTCATGACTCCAAAGGTTTCTCTAGCGCAATTTCTCCCTCAAATAATGCATTCTCTTCAAACTGTGGAATGAATGACCATTCAATTAGAATTGATCTGCTCATTGATCTGCTCAGCACTAGAATGTCTTATGTCACAATCTGAGTCATGCTGGACTAGAGCACAGCTTGCATAAGACCTTGAGAGTGAAGTCCCTCTAAAAACCAAAGAGAAAATCCGGAATCTTGGCGTCCTAAAATCCTCAGATCTCACCTTCACCAGTTATACCAATGCAAGCACCAACAAACTTCTATCATCTTAAAAATATAGCCAGAATCAAGGACTTGGTGTCCCAAAAAGAGAAGAGAAGCTCATCCATGCTTTTATCTCCAATAAGGTGGATCATTGTAATGTTCTAGTAACTGGACTTGTTAGAATTCTATTCAGGACCAAGACAACAGAGCACATTACCACAGTTCCAAAATCCTTGTACTGGCATCCAGTTAGTAACAAAATATATTTTAAAGTGCTGCTACTGGTCTATAAATCACTGAATGGTTTAAGCCAAGAATACATCTCTGGTATGCTGTGGTGGTTCTGTGGAGAGGAGATGACAATAAGTAGGAGAGATTTGATGTAGGAAGACTCAAATAAGCGTTTGTAGCTCTCAGTCAATAGAACAAAGAATCCAATTCAGACAGAGCAGAGCTCTATTTGAAAGTTGAAGATGAGAGGCAAAGCTTGACGAGTTTGAAGGAGATAATATACACAAAACATCCAAGTAGATAAGTATATCTATAGGGTACTGTGGATAAGTAAACCCTCTGGATTATAAATAGAACATGTCTTCAGAGCATTTAGCATGATAGATCCAAGGCTAGATGCTCATCATAATTGCAACACATGGACTGCAGAAAACAGGACAGATGAGGTGGTGATCAGCTAATCAGGTTTGATGGAAAAAGGAGGTCACTTCCTCATTTGTGATGGGACTTTCCTGCAAGATTGTTAAGCCTGGCCAGGGGAAATATCTGCTGATTTTAAGATCAGAGATGTCCTGGATTGAATATCTTCTGAGGCATGAAAACAACTTTGAGGCTATTATGATCCGATTACAATTATAGATACCATTGTCACCCAGACTACCCATTGTGTTTGGATTTGCATAGGTTAATTTCCCTGTATTAATATTAGAGGTGGTCTGTTTGCTGGATGTGTCTGCTGTGAGCCTCCGCGTGACAGCTCGAGGATAACAGACCACTACACATGGGCACACTATGTTTGTAAGGATGGCAGGGGTAACTACTTGCAGGGCTCATTACCATATAAGTGCTGTTATCTCCACTGGAATGGGAGTGAATCTTTGTGCCTGTAGTGATCTGGAAGGTGCATGGCTATTAAATATGTCATATTATTTATGTGGTGCGTCACATGTGATCAGCAGCTCATATACAAATCTGTACTTCTGCAGATCTTTTAAAAGACGTGCATATGCTGAGGGAAATGCCAGTGTTTTCAAGATGGCACAAATGTAGAGTTTAATCGTCAGTCACACATGCTACTAATTACATGTCAATGTGTCTATAGCTCCAGCCAGGAAAGCTCGTTTAGAGAAAAGGGAGCAGAAAAAAACCCGCTAGATAGCTTTAGATCTGAATGTCCAAAGCCTGGGTGAAAAATATATGTATAAACACATATTATCATTTTCTAGGGAAAAATATAAACCCCAATAGTCTCAACATTGAAATGTTACACAAAATGTTCCCAAAACCATCAGAACAGTTTATGGGATATGTAAAATAAAATTTAAAAAATCAACTTTGATATTGTAAAACCTGCCAGCCATCATCTGTGGACATAGAATGGTTTGAATACAGCTTAGCTTTCTTCACATCCAGCACATACATACACCCCTGTGGCGCCTATGATGAACTCACAGAAAGCAGCCACCAAAGCACACCCACTGAGACAACACGAAAGAAGCGGATCCTCCCCGAGTGATTGCTGCAAGTGTCCTCACAGGTCTGCAAAATCCCCTTGTCTCCCACTGGGAGCAAATGAGATTGATGTGCTTCAGAAATATGATGAGTGATTCCCCCTCACAGGCTTTGGCCACATGAAAGGGGAGTGTGGAGAGAGACATGTGGAGAGATATGCGGTGATTACGATGGGGGTGCTCTGATGGTACTCAGTAGGGTCACGCTGAGGACTCTACTTATCATTTGGCCTATCTCCTCTTGTAATGTCCTAAATAAGGGTTTGCAGGGTATAATATGACAGTGTTGGCAGGTTGAGTCTTAAAAATTGAAAGAATGAAATCATACATCTATTAGTGTTCCCTTACTCACATGGTGTTATCCTCTGATGCAAAGAATTCCCTTTAGCATGTTTGAGTGTACACAGAATACAAAGGTATTATCTCACACAGTTCAGTGTCCCTTGCCCTGTAAATAACAGTAATAAATTGAACATTACAGAGTACATTTTGTATCTATTCCTCTCTTCTGACTGTTTTTGGAGCACCATATCATCTGTGCTCCTGCTATGTGTGGGAAAAACACAGCATTCACCATCACTTTCTCTTTCCACAGAAATGTGTGTTGATGTGGGTGATTGTCGTGATTATGTTGGCTCGGCTTGTGGCCTTCAAGCTGCATGCTGAATTCAATTTTTTTCATTTTTATCAAGAGGACTCTGTCTTGAGCTTTGTTATAGCGTATAGCGTATAGCGTGGTCTTCAAAGCATATTTGAAAAGAAGAATAAGAAGTCATCCGTGAGTCAGAGTGGTATATCAGCTTTTGCATCTTTATTGTCTTCAGTGTTGTGTTTGTTTTGCTTTGCTTTTTTCTGAAGATGTATTTTGTCATCTCCATGGTGTTGTCATGGAAACACCTGATGCTCAGTTGTCATACTGAGATGACCTATAGCTCAGAGCCTTTTTCCAGATTCATTTTATAAGCAATATCACATGAATTCGATTTTCTGTCCAGAATATACTCTAATGTAATTCTCATGTAAAAGGATTGTTAGATAGGATTTGTGAAGTTTTGGTATACGATGTATTGAATACGTGCAAAATAACATTGACTTTGATACATTTGTGTGAACCTGTTATTTAATTACAGTGATGTATGTGATATGTGTAGTTCAAATATCAAATAAACAAGAGAAGTAAGCTGCCAAATGCGCCAACTTGACCAGACAAAAGTCCTTTCCCCTATTAATCAGCCCATAAAATAATGAATGTGCATTGATATTTTTCTCATGGATCAACATTACCCTCTAGTGCTAGTACTGAGTCATAGCTTTGCTTTGAAAGAAATACTAAGAACACAAGATGCTTGAGTTTCACTGCCTTTATTGTGACAAGTTAGAGTGGCATACAAAGAGGTGACATTGTCCTCTGTGTGACATTATGGAGGCAATGTCCATTTAGTTGGCAGCCAGGATCTGGTCCACCCAGGCGCTAAACTCGGTGACGCGGGCGTACACAGCAGGGGTAGTGGTGGAGCATCTGCTGCTGCCCCAGGACACGATACCCACCAGGGTCCAGGCGTTGTCCTTCTGGCACACCAGGGGGCCACCGGAGTCACCCTGTGAACATGACCGAAGGGAAAGAGAAGGCGAACAAAGGAAGAAGAAGAGGAAGACCGGAAAGAGATCATTAATTAAGAAATGGGAACATGTGCTACATATTTCTACAAAAAAGACACCCTTGCATCACATCTCAGTCAGGATTAGTCAGGAGTGGGTTTTGCATATCAGGTACGGAAAAGTATCTGAACAAAACATCTAGATCCAGCTGTTAGAGTTAGTAGGTAGACTAACAGCCTCATATTAGGAGCCCAAACTGTCCTATGGCTGACCCTTTCAAAGCAGGAAAAGACCATGCAAACAGAGACCATAGGAACTGTAGGCCCGTGTGAGCATGTTCCTTGAGGGACGGGGGGTGCTCAGTGAGTCTCTCACCATGCAGGAGGAGGCGCCGTCGGCACCAGCGCAGATCATGACATCGGAGATCTGGCTTCCCCAGTGCGACTTGCACTGCTCGGGGGACAGAATGGGAAGGGCAGCCTGCTGCAGCTTGTTGGGGGTGAACATAGCTGAAAGAGAGAGGGTGGGGGGAGGGTCAGCATGGCGTTCACTAAGGAGATAGAGTTTTAAAATATTTTGTCAGGCCATGTTTACAGTTATGTTTTTTGAGTGTTTGAAAGTGGTTTAGAGCTTTTAAACAGAATACCAGAGCTGATCACATAGCATATCCAGTGATCCAGTGATCCCTACAGGTAAATGCATTCTACTGGCCTCTCACCATTGTGGCGGGTCAGACCCCAGCCGGAGGTCACGCAGGTCGTTCCAGGGGCAAAGACATCGGCGGTCTCAGCCAGGCACACGGGGCCAACTTTATTGCTCATGACCACAGGGGAGGCCAGCTTGATGAGGGCAATGTCGTTGTTGATGGTGCGGGGGTTCCACTCGGGGTGGGTGAAGACCTGAAGCGAGAAGTAATGCAAGGCTTGCAGTTCTCTTATTTCATAAATATGATCAACCGAACCTTTTCAGTGCAATAACCATTAGGCTATATGTTCATGGTCGTAAAATAATTCTTCAACTCTATTTTCGGTGTGTGGACATAGTATCCAGAGAATTGAAACTAGTAACTCTCCATTGGTAAGTCAGTGTAAAGTAAAAATGTGGTGATGGCCCTCTGTTTGTAAGTGTATGTTACTCTCATGTCTCCTACCTTCTCCACTTTCATGGTCTGGGTGGCCTCTCCGGAGCTTCCTCTGTCATGCTCTCCAAGAACCACATTGTGGCTGGTCCTGGAACAGTGCAAAATCCATTTTAGTATGCAGCTCTGTTACACAGCAGTATGCAACACGCAGTGTAAAAAGTACCAGAGATGGACAGACCTTGCAGCTGCTGTAAACATGTTTTTTTTTTCCAGAATCCTCAAGATAAACAGCACTACATTTTGAAAGGCAGTACAAAATATAGATGTTCTAAGAGAAAACGTCCCTAAGACACTTCTTGGCTCTTGAAAGTGTCCAAAGACAACAGAGCTCTCTGCCTGCCAAGTAGTTTGTGTGACCACTGCAGCTATAATGGAGTAGGCCTCCCGCTGTGTCTAAAGTTGGTGGGAGTAAATTAGTGTTGCTCTCAGCTTTTTTTCAGCTTTTATGTCAATTATTGAAATTAATCATTCTCCCCTGGCACTGTATTTCATTGGTTGTATATTGTGAAAGATATGGAGTGAAATATACTCTAAACCTGCATTTGTACTGTGTGCAACATAACTATAGTAAAGCTGATTGGAAACATGTGTCAGTTACCTCACGTTGCAGTGGGCAGCAGTCACAACCCAGTTCTCATTGACCAGAGAGGCACCACAGAAGTGGAAGCCGGAGGTTTGCTGAAACATCAAGGGTCACAATGTCTTTCTCATAAAGAATTCAAGAAATGCAAAGTTGTTTTTCTTAGAAAGAGAAGCAGGAGGAGAGTAAATAGCCATGTGATACAAACCTGCAGGGACACCTGCCAGGGCCAGGAGTGGGGCACAGCCTCCTCACCGTTGACGATGCGGGCATAGCCAGTCACAACGGGAGGGATGGCAGGGGCGCCACAGCCTTGAAACGACAGATGCAGATTTAAGTGCTTTTTAAAAGGCTGAAAATAATAGGATGCACAGCACAGGCCACCCTTATGTTTGTTTGAAATGATTCAATGAATTTCAGAAAGTTCATTCTTTCGAGCACCATCTAACTCAAAGATGTTTCATGTTCCCTCAACACTGATTGAATATCCCTGGGTGATGACTGATACCCGTGACCCGTGAAGAGAGACAATTCAGATCAAAAGAAACAGTGCAAAAAAAAAACACACTTACCATAGGCTGCACTGATGAAAGCAAAGCAAGACACCAACCACAGGAAAGCCATTTTTGAGACTGATGAGAGATGAGACCGGAGTGACCTTATATACCTCTGCAACCTCAATAAAAACCCACACAACAACTGACCTTTATTTCAGGACAGCTAAGCATGGTCAACCTGGGTAAAATATTAATCTCACTGAGTTGCCTTATCTGGTTATCAGTGGGTAACAGTTGCACAGTTCTCAGCGATTTTTCCACTGAAAACTCTCATCCTGATCTTTAATGTACATGTGGTGCCTTTTACCCAGAAGTTATGTCATGTCTCAGATCTCATTCCTTCACTTAACTAATGGATGTATGGCTTTGCCATAGAGAAGACCCGTGAAATGAAATGTCCATCTGTACAAAATACACTTGACAGTGAAATCATGTAAACAAACCAGCCATTGCGACACTCAAAACAAAACAGTATTTCATTAATTTAATCCCCCCATTCATTTGATTTAAAGATGATATTACTGAATGTATACTTTGAGCAAATTCAACCACGTTTTACATTTTACAATAATGTTGTTACCAATAAAAAACAGTACAAACTACATTTGATATGATTATTTTATGATGCATACATTCAAGTTATTTGAAGTTGATAATAATAATCTCTAATTAAAGATGTCTTTGACATCAATCCTCAGCAGAATTGTACTTATACTGCTACCAAAAGGGAATGGATTCAACATACTCAATCCTTTAGTTCAGAACATAAAGCATCGCAAATCTACCTGAAATTAACCTACTAATTTCCTCAAAACTCATACTTCTTTATTAATTTGACCCATGCCTGATTTGAATTTAGATCCCTTGATTGCACGGACCTGCTGGTTTGTGCAAGTGTTGGTCTGAGGTGTGTGTTTGATACCTGTTGAAGAGGTCTGCATTTTGATCAACATTCAAAAATAGGGTATTGACAGCTGTGCATTATGAAACTGTGCTATTTGTTCTACAAAAGGGGTCGTCTTTTTCCATTAAAAAGTTTTCCCCCTCTTCATAATCTACTATGCAAACAACTGTAGTATTTTTAGAATCCATGTGAGAATGTAACAGGTTTTATCAGAGGTGTAACAGATGCTGTGGGTGAAGTTCAGTCCAGACCCCAGGTGTATAAAAGGACCAGCTCTTGAGAGGGTGTCTCAAGCTAAAAACATGGCCTTCCTGTGGATCCTGTCCTGTCTTGCCTTTGTGAGCTCAGCCTTTGGTAAGTCAGATATCTGTGTTCATTACTAGAGTCCATGAAAACAACAGTGTTCAGTTTGAACTTTGTTTTTGATTTTGAATTTTCAATCAGCACTGCATCTCGAGATGTTTTTTACACACCTCATGCAGTGTATAGTTTGGAGTGGACTCAGTAGCTTAACCATGTGTTTGTCTTTTCAGGCTGTGGCATTCCTGCCATCAAGCCCGTTGTCACTGGCTACTCCAGGATCGTCAACGGTGAGGAGGCTGTGCCCGGCTCCTGGCCCTGGCAGGTGTCCCTGCAGGTAAAGTACATTTGAGGGGTAGAAATAATGTGTATCAACTGTGATCACATTTAGAATAATTTTATTTATTAATTCAACCCACTTCATTTTTTTTGCTTAGATGTCTATGTCTAGATATCTATATCCATATCTATATGATTCTTATTGGGTGGGAAACATGTTGAATATACACAATAAAACACATACAATAGTGCAATAAACAGTGTATGTCATGCATTTGCACAATGAGAATACAATCTCTGAGCTAAAGTGAGATCTGTGTCTGTGCACCATGCAGGACTACACTGGCTTCCATTTCTGTGGTGGATCTCTGGTCAGTGAGAACTGGGTTGTGACTGCTGCCCACTGCAACGTGAGGTGAGAATGCTTTCATCTAGATAAAATGTAATATAATATAATTAATCATATCATATTATATCATTTCATAATTCTCAATACCTGTAATCCTGTAAATGTTGAATTTAGGACTTCCCACCGTGTGATCCTGGGTGAGCATGACCGCTCTTCCAATGCTGAGAACGTCCAGGTCATGAAGGTCAGCAAGGTGGGTGTCTCAAATGAAATACATCAATTGGTCTTATTAATGGAGCTAGATAATTTAAAGCAGGTTGTTAAATGGCTTAACATACTTAAACTTGTTATACTGTTGCTTCAAACCACTGATGACATTTCTTCTGTTGTGTAGGTCTTCAAGCACCCCCGTTACAATGGCTACACCATCAACAACGACATCCTCCTGATCAAGCTGGCCTCTCCCGCCCAGATGAACCCCCGTGTGTCTCCCGTCTGTGTGGCTGAGACCAACGACAACTTCGCCGGTGGTATGAGGTGTGTCACCTCCGGATGGGGTCTGACTAAGCACAATAGTAAGTGAATTGAATAACCACCACCAATGCTCAAATGGAGCTTCTATAAATCAATATTAATCTATGCAATGTAGAGTGATCTAAACAAAACAATTAGTAAGTGTTCTATACTGTACTACTCTTTGAAGGCCTTGAATGTAATAGTGGTGGTCTTCTCCTCAACGTAAGTACTTTCTCTCCCTGTTGACCTCACTTATGTGGATTTGTCCCTTTCAGACGCTGACACCCCTGCCCTCCTGCAGCAGGCCTCTCTGCCCCTGCTGGACAACCAGCAGTGCAAGAAGTTCTGGGGCAACAAGATCACCGACCTCATGATCTGCGCTGGAGCCTCCGGTGCCTCCTCTTGCATGGTACACATTCTCATGCTGTCTGATTCAAATTAACACGCCAGTTGTCTCTTAATCCTTTTGAAATGTCCATCTTTTAAGAACTTGAAAACCTTTAAAGATAGTGGTAATGTCATTATGTATTGATGGATCTATACCTTTCCAAAGATTTATGCCATGATCAAATAATCATGTGTAAACATTGCCCAGATGTGTGTCTCCAGTCTTTAATGTGTTCTGTGGTCTGTGTGCCGCAGGGTGACTCTGGTGGCCCCCTGGTCTGTGAGAAGGCTGGAGCCTGGACCCTGGTTGGTATTGTGTCCTGGGGCAGTGGCACCTGCACCCCCACCATGCCTGGAGTGTACGCCCGCGTCACCGAGCTCCGTGCCTGGATGGACCAGACTATCGCCGCTAACTAAAGCTGTCATAGTTGTTTTTAGTTTCACCTTTCTTTTAAATAAAACAGCACTTTGAAGGAAATCTTTGTTCTCCATGCTTTTTGTCTCAATCTGCCAAAATCCCTGAAGATAGATTAATAGATTTTACAATGACGTATACACTACATTTTCAAAATAGTATGATTTGTAAAATATTTTCTAGATGGCCTTGTCCTTGTCCTTGTCCTGTTCACTCAGCTGCCACTCATGTGTAAGAGAATGTATGTACATTGGGAACCGGTGCAGATGTGTGTAGGCCAGGTCTTGGGCAATAGAACACAGATTACCACTAACACTCTCACCAACTTCCATGGATAATGTACATTCCAAGGTCACTAGAATATACAATTGGATACATGAACATAGCATGCATAAATGCTATAGTATAATATAGACAGTGCCGTTTATGTGCATACATTGAAATATTCTGATTGCAATGCCATCAAATAGAAATATACTCTTGAAAATGGAAACATTAATAGCAGCAATCCTTTATCAGGACTGACATGTGATTGTGGAAAAAAGTAAAAGGGAATTTTAACCCAGTGTACACATTTCTTCTTTTCTGATGTACAGTGCCTTGCATAAGTTTTCACCCCCTTGGATGTTTTACCCTTTTATTGCTTTTATAAATCAATCATGGTCAATAGTTGGCTGTTTGACAAGAAAAATTACCAAAAAAAAATGTCAAAGTGAAAACTGATTTCTACAAAGTACTGTCAATTAAATAAAAATATGTAATGAAATATAAGTGAATGCATAAATATTCACCCCCTTCAAGTCAATATTTGGCTGCAAACACTGAGTCTGTGTGGATAGCTCTAAATCAGGCTTGCACATCTGGACACTGCAATTTTACTCCATTCTTCTTTGAAAAACTGCTCAAGCAAGGTTGCGCGGGGATATGGCATGAACAGCCCTTTTCGAGTGCAGCCACAAATTCTCTATTGGATTCAAGTCTGGGATTTAACTTTTGTATTTAAACCATTTCTGTGTAGCTTTCACTGTAGGCCTATGCCTCAGGTAATTGTCTTCCTGGAAAATAAATATTCTCCCAAGCCGTAGTTAATTAGAACTAGATTGTCCTCAAAGATATCCCAATATTTTTGCTCAAATCATTTTACCCTCTATCAACCCTTTACAAGCAATCCAGGGCCGGCTGCCGAGAAGCATCCCAACAGCATGATGCCGCCACCACCATGCTTCACAGTGGGGATGGTGCGTTTGTGGTGATTTGCAGTGTTTGGTGTCCGTCAAACAAAGCGTCTTGTCAAAGCTCCACTTTGGTCACATTAGACCACAGAACTTTCTTCCACTTGACCATGGAGTTTCCCACATGCAGTGGTGTATAAAGTACCCAAAAGCCATATTGAGTAAAAGTACAGATAGTGGAAAATTACTCAAGTAAAAGTAAAAGTCACCTTTTAAAATACTACTTGAGTAAATTAAAGTATCTGATCTTTACTGTACTTAAGTATCAAAAGTAATTTTCTGATATTAAATGTACTTAAGTATTGAAAGTAAAAGTACAAGTAAATGCTGTTAATACATTTAAAAAAAAAAAATGTTTTGAATTATGAAGTTTATTCAGACTAAAATGAGCAAACTTATAAACATGGGCTGATTTAAACGCAATTTTAACACAATAGGCAATACTAAAGCAGCACCGAAAGTAACAACAACCCAGTCATTACTTAAAAATGAAAAATGTCCTGTTCATCTTCAAAAGAAGTTGGTTCTCAAAATTGCGAGAATTCAGTCTCGCTATTCTTGGGCTGAAGACTATAGAATAGCCTACTTTCAGCAACATGCACGTTTTGGACATGTCCTTCCAACAAATATTGCTGTCCATTTTGCCTTGATCTGGAGGATATCGCGGAGACATTACTCCCTAAAGAAAAGAATCACTGACACTGACATATATAGCGCTTGTCCTCGTCCTAGCCATGCTTTTGGGTTGACAGTCCTAGGAGTTTTGTACGACGTAGCAACAGTAACTACAGTAAGGTGGCTTTTGCGAACGGTCAAAAGGACCGCTAGGACCATTCGCCAAACCTGTGTTCTACCACAGTCCTCGACATTGGTCTCATCACTTTCATAATTTACTTTTTTTCTAAAGATGATTTGATTTTGTAACGAGTATTGAAGGTTTCAGGGGAAATGTATCGGAGTAAAAGTATGAGGTTTCTTTGCAAAATGTAGCGAAGTAAAAGTCAACAGAAATATAAAGTACAAATATCCCAAAAACGACTTAAGTACAGTGACGAGTATTTCTACTTCGTTACTACAACACTGCCCACATGCCCTTTGGCAAACTGTAGTCGAGATTTAAAGTAACACTATGCAACAATTTGGCACTTTTTAAGATATGGTTTTACAGGCAACTAGTTTTGGTACCATCCTCAAATTCATTTTGATAGCATATGGTCATGTGAAGGACGGATAAACACCTGTGCCTTCCCCACAAGCCATCCAGGATATGCCCTATGTAGTTCTGTGTAACGGGCTGGTACACCCTGCAAAAATGGAAGAAAAGATTTCACATGCATGATATTTCCAGCTAAACTGCCAAAAGACACCAGATAGTGTGTTGACAACCTCCTATCCGTGTCAGCTGGGCTGTTGGTGATGTTTGCAAGGTTATTTCATGCCTTTTAGGTAATGAGTTTACTAGTTTTGGACGAGAAACTTAGTATTGCTGCTTTTATATGAGTTTTCTTCAACAGTGGCTTTCTCTTTGCCACTCTTTCATAAAGCTTTGATGGTGAAGAACCCAGGCAACAGTTGTTGTATGCAGAGTCACTCTCATCTCAGCTGCTGAAGCTTGTAACTACTTCAGAGTAGTCATAGGTGTCTTGGTGGCCTCTCTCACTAGTCTTCTTCTTGCACAATCACTCAGTTTGTGAGGACGGCCTGCTCTAGGCAGATTTACACATGTTCCATATTCCTTCTAGTTCTTGATGATATATTTAACAGAACTCCATGGGATGTTTAGTGCCTTGGACATTTTTTTGTATCCTTCCACAAACTTATACTTTTCAATATCCTTTTCTCCGAGTTGCTTGTAGTGTTCTTTTGTCTTCATGGTGTAACGGTAGCCAGGAATACTGATTAGCCAGTGAATTGACCTTTCAGACACAGGTGTCGTTATACTAAAATCACTTGAGATACATTCACTGCACACTAATCCCCATTTCACTAATTGTGAGACTACTAGCACCAATTGACTGGACCTCTGTTGAATTAGGTCAATTACTTTAAAGGAGGTGAATATTTATGCAATCACTTATTTTACAATACATATTTTTATTTAATTGGCATTACTGTGTAGAAATCTGTTTTCATTTTGAATTAAAGAGGTTTTTTTGTCATTTGTTTGGCAAAAAAGCCTTTTTTTGATATATTAAAGCAATAAAATGGTAAAACATCCAAGGGGGTAAATACTTACGCAAGGCACAGTATTTCCTGAGATATACTGTACAGTCTGAAGCACAATGCTACCAAGGTCAATGGAAAAAGATACAGGCTTCACTAACACGTGTTGCTAAAGAGAAAAAACGCCTCTCCCCATCTCTGCAAGGTGTGTTCTGTCCCACGATGAGAAGATAAGGTTTGCTGCTGCGAGCTCTCCATGGTGGTATAAAAGACCTCTGCTGTGGTCTGTTCAGCACATTGAAGACATGGCCTTCCTGTGGATTCTCTCTTGTCTCGCCTTCGTGAGCTCAGCCTTGGGTAAGGAGAGAAGCCCAGGGTTGTGGTGCCCTAGACATCACCTAAAACTTCAGAGCCAAACAGAGCAGTGGCAGAACTGGTAGCTCAGTTACGAATCAGTTAGGAATGACAGGATTTTGACAGCAATACAATATTTGTAGTCTGTTTTTGCTGTGTTTAAATGCTTATAGTAAGTATTTTTTGATTAAATGTTTTACAACTTCTACCACTGGTACAACTTGCTTTAGGAGTCCATAGTCTTGCCCTTCTTAAAGTGCAGAATACTTCTTTAATTAATTGACTTCCTTATATTTTCAGGCTGTGGCATTCCTGCCATCAAGCCTGTCGTCACTGGCTACTCCAGGATCGTCAACGGTGAGGAGGCTGTGCCCCACTCCTGGCCCTGGCAGGTGTCCCTGCAGGTAAAGTACATTTGAAGTGTAGATTTCCAAGTGCCCTCACATTCAAGAATGTTCATGTAAGAGTGTGTGGCTTTTGATTATTACGTACATTTTGCATTTCATACTTAATCACTTCAATCTCACATTAAAACACACTTCGGTTATAGTGTTCTGTTTTTTTCTCAGTACATTCACATATTAATTCAACATCCTAGTCATTGCATGTTCCCAGAGGTCAAAAGCAAAGTATCAGAAAGAGTTCAGTACCTTTTTCCCTGAACTGTCATAATATGAAGAGACCCTCAAACTCTCTTCCCAAAAACTTTCTGTTGCAAACAGGACTACACTGGCTTCCACTTCTGCGGTGGTTCTCTGATCAATGAGAACTGGGTTGTGACTGCTGCCCACTGCAATGTGAGGTGAGAATGCCCTCTTGTACTCACCATTTCAGGAAAACAAACAGTACAATTAGAGGTTTTGAATAACCATTATCAACATCACAAAAAAGTAGTCTCCTAACATTTAGTTTAGGTTTCCTGATATTAGTAAATGTTGATTTAAGGTTTAAACGTTGATTTCAGGACTTCCCACCGTGTCATTCTGGGTGAGCATGATCGCGCCTCTAACTCTGAGAACACCCAGGTCATGAAGGTCGGCAAGGTGGGTATTTAATGTCAATAACAGTCATTGTGATCTTACAGAGAAATATCTTACAAGCATATCAAGGCTGTCAAACTTCTTCAGCAAGTGGTTCTCTTTCAGCATTATTTGGATCACACCATTAATGATCTTTTTTGTCTCTGCTACATCAGGTCTTCAAGCACCCCCGTTACAATGGCTACACCATCAACAACGACATCCTCCTGATCAAGCTGGCCTCTCCTGCCCAGATGAACCCCCGTGTGTCTCCCGTCTGTGCGGCTGAGACCAACGACAACTTCGCCGGTGGTATGAGGTGTGTCACCTCTGGATGGGGTCTGACTAAGCACAATAGTAAGTGAATTGAATAACCACCACCAATGCTTTTTGTGTAGAAACTGGTTTAAAATGGATTAAGGTTTTTGGTAGCTGAGCCGTAAAAAGCTGTACGTCCCAAACAATGTCACATCTGATTTTTTTAACAAATGGAGCTTTTATAAATCAATATGAATCTATGCAATGTAGAGTGATTTAAACAAAAATATTAGTAATTGTTCTATACAGTACTACACTTTGAAGACTAGGCATTGAATGTAATAGTGGTACAAAACGTAAGTACTTTCTCTCCCTGTTGACCTCACTTATGTGGATTTGTCCCTTTCAGACGCTGACACCCCTGCTCTCCTGCAGCAGGCCTCTCTGCCCCTGCTGGACAACCAGCAGTGCAAGAAGTTCTGGGGCAACAAGATCACCGACCTCATGATCTGCGCTGGAGCCTCCGGTGCCTCCTCTTGCATGGTACACATCCCACTCTCAGTCTCCATGCTCTTCATAACGAATATGAATCATGCAAATGTACTCCCTTGATTGTTTACCATGACTCCTCATGTCATTTTTAATGAAGATGTTTACACCCAACTACTTGAGGAGCTAATAATATTGTTACTGTTACTAAAGTTTTAATCTAAGTTTATTTTTTATACTTTACTATTTAATTCCCTTAAGGTAAGGCTTTGCATATTTAGAAATGTAATGCAGTAAGGCTTTGTATTAAATTGTCAACCTGTGAGCCTTTCTCCAATGTTGTGTGTCTATGTGTTGCAGGGTGACTCTGGTGGCCCCCTGGTCTGTGAGAAGGCTGGAGCCTGGACCCTGGTTGGTATTGTGTCCTGGGGCAGTGGCACCTGCACCCCCACCATGCCTGGAGTGTACGCCCGCGTCACCGAGCTCCGTGCCTGGATGGACCAGACTATCGCCTCTAACTAAAGCTGTCATAGTTGTTTATAGTTTCACCTTCCTTTTAAATAAAACAGCACTTTGAAGGAAAAATTTGTTATCAATGCTTTTTGTCTCAATCTGCCAAAATCCCTGAAGATATGGTACTAAAAATACCTCCAATCAAAAAGTTCTTCTTTGATTGTTTGATTATTTGAAATGAGTGCTGTCAAAAGATTAAAATCTTTAATCGTGATTAATCGCATTTTTGAATAGTTAACTCAAAATTATTTGCGATTAATCACACATTTTTATCTATTCTAATTGTCCCTTTTTTCCATCATTTTTATTTTATTTTAATGCTCTTATCAACATGGAAAAGTGGATTAGCTTGCTTTATGCAATGTTTTATTTTATTGAAAAACAACATTGCCAAACAGGGCGGTACAAAATGAAATTATAAAGTGCACATTTTAGATAAACGGACTCAGCCTTTAGTGCAGTTAAACCATGGCTTAAAGGCACCCAGTGCAACTTTATAGGCTTGAGACTCGAAAAATAAACATTCAATTTCTAGTCTTTTTTACCCTTAGTAAGTTTCAATAACTCCATACCATTACATATCGACATTCAAGGAGCAAAGATGAGAAGTTGTTGTGTGGTGAGAACTGATAGAAAATCGGTCTCACATAAACAACCCCAGCATGAAACAATACACCAGAATATGATATGGATCTGGAGGCTAAAGTATTAGACCAAAAAAGAACAGAAACATTTTACTCACACTTTTTTATACTGCTTATGATACATTTTAAATGATACACAGGCCTTGTCGATTTTTTGGTTATCGTCTTTACATTTGAATTGTTCCATCATGACATGAGGTTTCGAGCGGTGAATCCATCTCTACAATATCCAGACAGATAGTAATTGTGGCATAACAAGCAATGTTTACTGATTTACTGATTATGTTGTATGTAACAGATATAAGGTTACCATAATCCACAGTAGCTTACTCTGCTTCTGTGGTGCTGCTTTAGCCTTGGAGCCTCCGGGGGTTTCCATATTATACTATCCATGAATACTGGACCCCTGCAACTATGTATCTGATTTCCTTGATATACAGTACTGTGCAAAAGTTTTAGGCAGGTGTGAAAAAATGCTGTAAACTAAGAATGCTTTCAAAAATGGAAGTGTTAACAGTTTATTTTCATCAATTCTTCATAAATTAACAAAATGCAGTGAAGGAACAGAAGAAAATTCTAAATTAAATCAAAATTTGGTGTGACCACCCTTTGCCTTCAAAATAGCATCAATTCTTCCAGATACACTTGCGCACAGTTTATGAAGGAATTCGGCTGGTAAATTGTTCCAAACATCTTGGAGAACTAGCCACAGATCTTCTGTGGATGTAGGCTTCCTCAAATTCTTCTGTCTCTTCATGTAAACCCATACAGACTCGATGATGTAGAGATCAGGGCTCTGTGGGGGTCATACCATCACTTGCACGACTTTCTGTTCTTCTTTAAGCTGAAGATAGTTGTTAATGACATTGGCTGTATGTTTGGGGTTATGTTCCTGCTGCAGAATACATTTGGTGCCAATCATACGCCTCCCTGATGGTATTGCATGATGGATTAGTATCTGCCTGTATTTCTCAGCATTGAGAACACCATTCATCCTGACCAAATCTCCAACTCCACTTGCAGAAATGCAGCCCCAAACTGGAAAGGAACCTCTACCATGCTTCACTGTTGCCTGCAGACTCTCATTATTGTACCTCTCTCCAGCCCTTCGGCGAACAAACTGCCTTCTTCTATAGCCAAATATTTCTAATTTTTACTCATCAGTCCAGAGCACCTTCTGCAATGTTTCTGCACCCCAGTTTCTATGTTTTCGTGCTTAGTTCAGTCACTTGGCCCTGTTTCCTTGTCGGGGTAGAGCTTTTTGGCAGCAACTCTTCCATGAAGACCACTACTGGCCAGACTTCCCAGGACAGAAAATGTCTGTACCTGGGTACCACTGGTTTCTGCCAGTTCTGAGCTGATGCCACTGCTTGAAATCTTCCGATTTCGAAGGTAAATAAGCTTGATGTGTTTTTCATCAGCTGCATTAAGTTTCCTTGGCTGACCACTGCGTCTACGATCCTCAATGTCTTCTTCAAAAGAGCTTGAACTGCACATTTTGAAACCCCTGTCTGCTTTGAAATCTTTGTCTGGGAGAGACCCTGCTGATGCAGCATAACTACGTTGTGTCTTGTTGCTGTGCTCAGTCTTACCATGTAAATGAATACAAAATAAACATTTATTGTTTACATTTTTCAAAGCATTCTTAGTTCATAGCATTTTTTCACACCTGCCTAAAACTTTTGCACAGTACTGTATGTCTTAACAACCACTCTTTAAAAGGGTGGAAAGGAAGATGTGATACAATGTGCAAGTAGACCAGGATGAGTATTTTCATTTGGGCCAGTGCTGGCAGGTTTAGCCAGTAGCTATTACATGAACATTAAATGGCCATGTGCTGGTTGTGTTATATTTGAGTTGGAAGCTATTATTCATTAAAAACTGTATTCTACAATTAACACATAGATTTGACAATGACATATACACTACATTTTTTAAATAGCATGATCTGTATAATATTTTCTAGATGGTCTTGTCCTTGTCCTGTTCACTTAGCTGCCACTCATGTGTAAGAGAATGTATGTACATTGGGAACTGGTGCAGATGTGTGTAGGCAAGGTCTTGGGCAATAGAACCAGCCTACCGGTACGTAAAAAAAGGAGAGCCCACCGCGAAATTCAAGTGCCGCTAACAATTGTCTGGCGCCAGGTCTGTGTTTAGGCATGTTTTCCCGGGGTTTTCTATTTAGTTAGATGGTCCGCGAGTTTTTTTTTATTGGCTAAGTGGTCCTTGGTCTGAAAAAGTTTGAGAAACACTGCTATAGTATGATGATAGAATGGACAGTGCCGTTAATGTGCATACATTGAAATATTCTGTTTGCAGTTAAGTAGAAATATACTCTTGAAAACAGAAACATAAAAAGCAGCAATTCTTTATCAGGACTGACACGTGATTGTGGAAAAAAGGTAAAAGAAAATTTTAAAACAAGTGCACACATTTCTTCTTATCTGATGTACAGTGCCTTGCATAAGTATTCACCCCCTTGAATGTTTTACCCTTTTATTGCTTTTAAAAATCAATCATGGTCAATATAAGTTGGCTTTTTTGACCAAAACAATTTAAAAAAAACCTCTTCAAGGTCAAAGTGAAAACAGATTTCTACAAAGTAATGTCAATTAAATTAAAATATGTAATGTAAAATAAATGATTGCATAAATATTCACTCCCTTCAAGTCAATATTTAGTAGATTTGGCTGCAATCACAGCACTGAGTCTGTGTGGATATGGCTCAATCAGGCTTGCAATTTTACTCTTAAGTCCAGCCACAAATTCTCTATTGGATTTAGGTCTGGGCCTTGACTAGGCCACTCCAGAACATTCACCTTGTTGTCTTTAACCATTACTGTAGCATTTGATGTATGCTGGAAAATAAATCTTCTCCCAAGCTTTCTCTTGCAGACAGTATTAGATTGTCCTCCAGGATTCCCCTATATTTTGCTCCATTCATTTTACCCTCTATCTTTACAAGCCCTCCATGGTCGGCTGACAAGAAACACCCCCACAGAATGATGCTGCCACCACCATGCTTTACAGTGGGAATGGTGCGTTTGTGTTGATGTGCAGTGTTTGGTGTTCGCCAAACATGCGTCTTGCTGATGGCCAAAAAGTTCCACTTTGGTCTCATCAGACCACAGAACTTTCTTACACTTGACCATGGAGTCACATGCCTTTTGGCGAACTCTAGTCAAGATTTAATACATGTGCCATATTCCTTCCATTTCTTGAGGATGGTTTTAACAGAACTCCAGGAGATGTTTAGTGCCTTTGATATTTTTTTTTATCCTTCCCCTGACTTAAACTTTTCACTATTTCACTAATTGTGAGACTACTAGCACCAATTGACTAGACCTCTGTTGAATAAGGTTACTCACTTTAAAAGGGTAAAACATCCAAGGGCGCGAATACTTATGCAAGGCACAGTATTTCCCAAGATATACTGTACAGTCTGAAGCACAATGCTACCAAGGTCAATGGAAAAAGATACAGGCTTCAGTAACACGTGTTGCTAAAGAGAAAAAACGCCTCTCCCCATCTCTGCAAGGTGTGTTCTGTCCCACGATGAGAAGATAAGGTTTGCTGCTGCGAGCTCTCCATGGTGGTATAAAAGACCTCTGCTGTGGTCTGTTCAGCACATTGAAGACATGGCCTTCCTGTGGATTCTCTCTTGTCTCGCCTTCGTGAGCTCAGCCTTTGGTAAGGAGAGACGCCCAGGGTTGTGGTGACAACTTACAACAACCTACAACTTCAGAGCCAAACAGCAGTGGCAGAACTGGTAGCTCAGTTTCGAATCAGTTAGGAATGACAGGATTTAGACAGCGATACAATATTTGTAGTCTGTTTTTGCAGTGTTTAAATGGTTATAGTTAGTATTTTGTGATTAAATGTTTTACTACTTCTACCACTAGTACTACATGCTTTAGGAGTCCATAGTCTTGCCCTTCTTAAAGTGCAGAATACTTCTTTAATCATTTGACTTCCTTATATTTTCAGGCTGTGGCGTTCCTGCCATCAAGCCTGTCGTCACTGGCTACTCCAGGATTGTCAACGGTGAGGAGGCTGTGCCCGGCTCCTGGCCCTGGCAGGTGTCCCTGCAGGTAAAGTACATTTGAAGTGTAGATTTCCAAGTGCCCTCATATTCAAGAATGTGCATGTAAGAGTGTGTGGCCTTTGATTATATGTACATTTTGCATTACACACTTAATCACTTCAATCTCACATTAAAACACACTTCGGTTATAGTGTTCTGTTTGTATCTATTCATGAACACTTCAGTACATTCACAGACTAATTCAACAAGCTAGTCATTGCATGTTCCCAGAGGTAAAGGTTCCTGAACTGTCATAATATTAAAAAACCCTCAAACTCAAAACTCAAAACAGGACTACACTGGCTTCCACTTCTGCGGTGGTTCTCTGATCAATGAGAACTGGGTTGTGACTGCTGCCCACTGCAATGTGAGGTGAGAATGCCCTCTTGTACTCACCATTTCAGGCAAACAAACAGTACAATTAGAGGTTTTGAATCCCAAAATAGATCATCAACATCACAAAAAAGTAGCCTCCTAACCTTTAGTTTATGTTTCCTGACATTAAGAAAATGTTGATTAAAGGTTTAAATCTTGATTTCAGGACTTCCCACCGTGTCATTCTGGGTGAGCATGATCGCGCCTCTAACTCTGAGAAGACCCAGGTCATGAAGGTCGGCAAGGTGGGTATTTAATGTGATCTTAAGGAGTCATATCATACAAGCAAATCATGACATATCAAGGCTGTCGAACTTCTTCAAAAAGTGGTTCTGTTTTAGCATACCGGTACTTTGTATCGCACCATTAATGATCTTTTGGTCTCTGCTACATCAGGTCTTCAAGCACCCCCGTTACAATGGCTACACCATCAACAACGACATCCTCCTGATCAAGCTGGCCTCTCCCGCCCAGATGAACCCCCGTGTTTCTCCCGTCTGTGTGGCTGAGACCAACGACAACTTCGCCGGTGGTATGAGGTGTGTCACCTCAGGATGGGGTCTGACTAAGCACAATAGTAAGTGAATTGAATAACCACCACCAATGCTCTTTGTGTAGAAACTGTTTTAAAATGGATTAAGGTTTTTGGTAGCTGAGCTGTAAAAAGCTGTAAGTCCCAAACAATGTCACATCACTGATTTTTTTTTAACAAATGTAGCTTTTATAAATCAATATGAATCTATGCAATGAAGAGTGATTTAAACAAAACTATTAGTAAGTGTTCTATACAGTACTACACTTTAAAGACTAGGCGTTGAATGTAATAGTGGTGGTCTTCTTCTCAACGTAAGTATTTTCTCTCCCTGTTGACCTCACTTATGTGGATTTGTCCCTTTCAGACGCTGACACACCTGCCCTTCTGCAGCAGGCCTCTCTGCCCCTGCTGACCAACCAGCAGTGCCAGCAGTACTGGGGTAACAAGATCACCGACCTCATGATCTGCGCTGGAGGCGCTGGTGCCACCTCTTGCATGGTAAACCCCTCTCAGTCTCCATGCTCTTCATAACGAATATGAATCATGCAAATGCACTTCTTTGATTGTTTACAATGACTCCTCATGTATTTTTCTAATGAAAATGCTCATGTTTGCACCCAACTACTTACGGAGTTAATTATATTGTTGAAGAATATTAATACAACTGTTACTACAGTTGAAACCTACACTGCTCATTAACATAAACTCTTTTCTTTTTTTACTTGTATATTTAATTCCATTAACATAAGTCTTAAATTGTTAACCTGTGAGCCTTTCTCTGATGTTGTGTGTCTGTGTGCTGCAGGGTGACTCTGGTGGCCCCCTGGTCTGTGAGCAGGCTGGAGCCTGGACCCTGGTTGGTATTGTGTCCTGGGGCAGTGGCACCTGCAGCCCCTCCATTCCTGCAGTGTACGCCCGCGTCACCGCGCTCCGTGCCTGGATGGACCAGACCATCGCCTCTAACTGAAGCTACCATGACGATGTTGAGTTTCATGTTCACGACAAATAAAGAGAGCTAGTGAGTTCAGAACATGTGTACGCTGTCTTGTTTTTTAGCTCAATACTTGAAATCATAAATGCACATCCTGATGGATTTTGTTTTAGTGTGCTCTACGTTGGTGGGAATTTCTTGGCAAACAGGATATAGTATTGCTGGCCTTAGCTGTGCTGCAATATTGCTTGGACACTTGCTTCAAAACATGGTGTGCAGTACAGTTCCAACACACACAAGGGAAATCAATTAATCAAAACATGGTAACAGTAAAGCTCAGTTAGGCCAAATCTCTTCAAGCACACAGGAGACCCTTTCAACAGACATATTGCACCAGACTACAAGACTAATATTATTCTTTCTGTATTCCTGGAATTGAACTGAGAAGTGCCAGCAAAGCCAAATGTTCATGTTTTAGAGAAAATAAACCATCCAGAATGTTTAGCTTTACAGTAGTATTCATAAAACTGATAAGATATAATAAACCAAATCGCCACTGATATCATGGTGCGCACATAAACAAAACACCACTTACACAGTGTGTTTTCACTGCTTAGTAAAAGTGAACCAACCATAGTTTCATGTGGGAAAAGAAACTGTAAAATATAATCTTATCCTTTTATCTAAAACAACTTAATTTTTGTTTTACAGGTGCATTTTGATTTGTCAACAAGACGTCCATTTCAAATACTGTTAATGCACCTTCAACACTTTCTCTGAGAACTAGAGACATCCACCCAGATTTTAATGAAACTCATGGCAGTGTTTATATATGTAATATCTAAGTGCAGTTCAGCAACAATGTCCTTGTTATTGAGTGTGTGTGTCTAGGGGTTTGGGGTATTGGGATAATAAGCAAAATACTTTCTTCCATCAAAAGCCAAATCATTTTAGATTAATAGACCAATCAGTGTGCTCAGGTTTATTTGACATCATTTCAAACAACCAAATCTCACAAAACTAAAAGTGACAACATAAACCACAATAAACCATTTATCAATGAATCATAACTAAAAATCATCATATGGGCACCAAGTTCCACCCACCTGGCTATGCTCTGCATCTGTGTGTGCATGCTACGGCAGTAGCAGTATGGCTTGAAGAAACTGCAGTTAGCAGGTTGGTTTGCCAACAGGGTGACCATTGGAAATATTGCCAATATTTGTACAGACACTTGAACAAGAGATGTTTCTATATGTAATACCTCAGTTTGTAATATCAATGTCCCTGTTATAAAGTCAGGCAGAATTACTTTCAAATTTCCATAAGGGCACATGGTGCTCAGGAACTTGGGCTTTGAAATACCATACACCACATAACACCATACAAGACATAGTTTAACTCTGTCCAGATGTTAATGGACGGACATACCCTGGTTGATACTAAGAGATAAAGTATCAGTGAGCATCAGTATTACTTGCACAGATGCTACATATCAGTGAAAGAGACCTTCTCTGAAAAGGTAGAACAAGTACTTACACACACCGAAATAAAGCAAAATCATTTTTCAAACAAAATCCAAATGATTTTAAAATTAATTAATTAAGTTTTATTTGACAAAAAGACATTCATTTCAAACAGTTTTATCTTCTGATATCTAGAAGTGACTAAATCAACCATAAGGTATCATATACTAATTAATCATAACAATAAAAATCATATAGACATTTTGAAAAACGATACCTCTCTCTATCTCTGAGTTTGTGTCCATGTGTCTGCAGTCCCACCCACACCGTTCTGCTACGGGCGCCCATGTGTACAGCTGGGGCCCATGCTGCGGCAGTAACACCACGCCTTGAAGAAGCGGCAGTAGCAGGTGTCGCAGGCATCACAGCAGGGGAACTGGTGCTCGAGGCAGGACTGCTGGTGAGGGATGCAGCGACGGGGAGCCTTGGTGGACCTGCTCTGGAGCTGCACAGCCTGACCAGCATACTGTGGAAACTATGGGACAAGTGCATCGACACAGGCCTCTTAAAATGAAAGCTTTTGACATTGGTCCTGGTGTAATGACGTCAGGGTTCATACAAAGTCTAATTAGGTCTTCTTATATATATTTGTTTTTTGCCTATAGGTTAAGAGATAAACTATGGTAGTGGTGCTTGGCAGTACTTACTTCATCATAGGATCCAGGTTCATCCATCATCTGTTCTTCCACTGACTCTATGCCAAGATGAATGGGATCCAGTCTGGATAGGGCATCCTTACCTTTGTGCCAAAACAGAGACGCATATTTCTGAAATGACATGGCCTGATGCAATATTCCATTTAGACAACTGAATTTCTCAAAGTTTGATTATTTAAAGTATGGATACCACAGAGGAAGTGATTTAGAAAAAAGAATAGGATCTAAGGAATAAAGAAAGTCTGTGTAAAACTCCTAACCTAAATTAGACAGAAGGGCTGCCTCCATCATTCTCAAGTTGGAGTCCTCCATACGGTTGGTGCGGACACTGCCTATGGCCTGATGAATCATGATAAGCATCCACCAGCAGAGTTTGACAGGGTTTGGCATGACAAATCAATCTGGCTTCAACGGGTGAGATGTCTGGGAGATTAAAAAAAAGAGATGAAAATTATTAACTATAAATACTATGGTAAAATCATTTTACTTTGTGTTGTCTTCAAACTGTGTATACATTTTGAAAACTGTATTTAAAAAAATCACTTACAACTTTTCTATAAACAAATATGAAAATATAAAATATAATTATTGGCAACAAACCACACAAAGGATTTTTTTTAAATACCAAAACTACACAATCTGTAAGTATATAAAAAACTACAACAACAGCATCTCCTCTGATTGTGCACATGTGTGAGTGAATGTGTGAGTGAATGAGTAAGTGTGTGGATGTTACATTGCTTACCTTCTGCCCTCCTTGTGTGTGTGAATGATCCTGAGGTGGAGTCCAGTGATACTACTTTATATGGCTCCCTGGGGAGGGAGGTTACTGAAGTTCCACATGATGCCTAACTAGGGCTGGGAGGCGGGGTTTCAGAGTTGTTTTTGTAAGTTAAGGGCCAAGTCCGCTAGCGAGTCTATTTCACTGACTAGCAAAAGCCAGCCTACAAAATAAAAACATCCATTTGTAGTAATGGCTTTACATTTTCATGCAAAATTGTAATGGTACTTGACCTTGTACATGCGTTCTGTTTTGATGCCTCGTGTCTCTGTACTGTTGGATAGTAGTGCATTACGATTAACTTAAATTAAGGAAAATAAATAATAACTTAAAAGGAAAATCATACTCTCAGCATGTGATTTTGTTTTATTATCATTAAGAAAAAAAGCAAAGAATACGCTCAGCATGTGATTTTGTTTAAGATTTGCTTTCATATCCGCTTGTATTTGCTCTATGGATCTATAGAAAAAATGGTGTAAAAATGGTGTTCTATGATAAACATGGATGATCAGTGACATATAAGAGACAGACTTTGTGTCATGAAAGAGAAATATCATCATATTGAGTGAATGGACTATCACATTTAACTGGACAGGTAAACTATTCCATGAAGCCTTAATGAAGAGGTTCAGGCCAAAACATTTCCTTTGATCAGCTGATTACGGTTTATGTAGTGTGTGGGCTAAAATGCTTTTCTGCTGGTTTTATTAAATCTTGTGTGATTATGTGTTTGTGGAAGTACAGAACAGTTTAAGGTAGTATTCAATTTCACAGCGGAACATAAAACACATGATTATTTTTATTCTGGCTATTGCTTTACAGTTTTTTTATATGGTAAAGTGATAGCATTCAGTGTCGAGCTGAAAAATAAACAGAAAAAACATTGTGATTTACTTGGTCTGTCCAGGCCTTTCACTTGGACATTAGCCTAATATTGCTTTATTGATGACCAACAACTATTCAAGCAATTCTCATTTCAACAAATGTCCATCCTTATCTCTAAGCATAGAGGCTTTTACCCTTTCTGCATTCAATTAAGGCAATTTCCTGTTATCAGTGCCTGGCCTCTCTGTCCACATCCATCACAACACAACACACTAAGAGCTTTCAGTGACACTACAGCTTGAGAGTTCATCCACACAGTAATTCCCAGCATCGTGTTTTTGCCAAATAGCCAATACAATAAAAGGGGAAGCTCATTTCGATTCAGATTCTGGCCTTATGAAAACAGCCCTTTCCCGAGCTAAGGTCTTGTATGCAAACGGGTACAATTCGCCTGTGCGAGAGTCGCCATTTTCGCTTCACGCGAATCAGGCACAATTCGAGTGGGCGAGAGTCGCCACTTTGTGAATGAAGCGCGCTTCACTTAGGACGCGAACTATAAAGACGACAACTCATTCAAAGACCAAACAAATAGCTACACGTAACCTATAAACGTTGTTGAGACTTTTATTAAAGATCTTACTCATTCTCGTGGTCGGTAACAACATCAATAACAAAACAGAGACAAATAGCCACACGGTCAAGCAATGTAATTTTTTACGTTCTACGAATCCAACTGATACAAACATGTAGCCTACTGTTCGGGTAATAATTTACAGCAACTCTTGAGTTCTATTGAAAGAGATTTAGAAATCCTCAAAACCTGGTTTGATTGTCACTCAATAGAAAAATAAAAAACAAATTCATGGTCTTTGGAAATCGAAAAGGAAATAGGTAAGGACATTCATTTAAAAATAAGTGATGCAGAACGAGTGACCGAGATAACATTTCTAGGAGTGGTCATTGACCATAAATGAACATGGAAACCACATGTTTATTATATCAAAGGAAAGATCTCTAAGATGATAGCAAGAAGCATGTTAAACTATAAGGCCTTACATATTATTTACTGTTCACTTATACTTCCCTACATATCATATTGTGTGGAAGTCTGGGGATTGACATATAAAACAACTGTCAATGAAATCATTATTTTACAAAAACGAGCCATAAGGATAATAAATAAGGTTGATTATTATGCACCCACTAACCCATTGTTTATGAACCATTGTTTATGAAATCATTTGTTATGAAATTAAATGATCTGGTATATTATAAAATAATGCAAATAATGTATCGAGCTAAATCAAACCAACTCCCAGTCAGCATACAAAGGTTTTTCTCATTTCAAGAGACAAAATATAATCTCAGAGATGTTTGTAAATTTACTGTACCAAATGCCAAAAAAGAAATTAAAAGGAGATGTATATCTGTTGTTGGAATTTCATTATGGAATGAGGCTAACATAATCTAAAGAAAGTGTAAGACATTTTTTGTTTTCAAAGGGATGGTAGCTAAAGCCATTCTTGAGGGCTACAAGTATCCATAATGTATGCAGGATTTTGTGCTGTTTATTTGGGATCTTGCTTCATTGCTCTTCTTGTGACTATCTTTTTGGAGGCAATTCTTTTGTTTGTTTTTTTATTTCCATTACATGTATTACTTGTAAAAAAAAAAAATGCATATGTTGATGGGTAGCTTAAATTGGTCAAACAGGACCGGCTTGAATACAAGCATTATGCTTCAGCTTTTGCCTTTTCAGTCACTTTGAATGTATTATTATTTGTGTTGAACTTGTTTGTTGTTGCTGTGTGTGACTGAATAAAAACATATATCAATATCAACTTACATTACCACTGCACACTCACAACCTTACAGATAATGTATTGTACTAGCATTTTTATTCAGTATGATATGACAGTGCAAGATACAGCCGCGGAAAAAAATAAGAGACCGGCAACAGGCAAAGGCAAAGTACAACGTTGTCCCGGAAGAAAAACTTGCTTCCTTTTGCTCTGACAATGTTCCCCAACTCTGAGAAGTGTTTTTTCCAGCAGGGCAATGCTCCATGCCACACAGCCAGGCCAGTAAAGGTGTGGATGGAGTTCCACCAGATCAGGACCCTGTCATGGCCAGCCCAATTTCGAGACCTGAATCCCATAAAAAAAACTCTGAAATGTGATCAAGAGGAAGATGGATGGTCACAAGCCATGAAAAGAAGCCGAGCTGCTTGAATTCTTGCGCCAGGAGTAGCATAAAGTCACCCAACGGCAATGTGAAAGACTGGTGGAGAGCATGCCAAGACACATGAAAGTTGTGATTTTAAATCAAGGTTATTCCACCAAATATTGATTTCTGAACTCTTCCTAAGTTAAAGCATTAGTATTGTGTAGTTTAAAAATGAATATGAGCTTGTTTTCTTTGCATTATTCGAGATCTGAAGCCCTATGCATCTTTTTTGCTATTTTGACCAATTGTCATTTTTCTGCAAATAAATGATCTAAATGACAATATTTTTATTTGAAATTTGGTAGGAATGTTGCCAGTAGGTTATAGAATAAAACAAAAATGTACATTTTACTTTAACACATACCAATAAATAGTAAAACCAGAGAAACTGATAATTTTGAAGTGGTCTCTTAATTTTTTCCGCGGCTGTATATGGGGTAGTTGGTCATTAGCACAGATATGATACAGTTACAGGTAGCAATAGAAGTTATGAATGAGGTAAGAGACATGATAAGATATAAGTACAATGAATATGAGGTAAGAGTCATGATATGATATAAATACAATGCAACGGAATCTAACCAGAAGAACCATAGCAGAAGGGTGTAGAGTATTCTGCATAGTGGTAATATAAAAATAAATAGATGGGATGTATACAGTATGATATGACAGTACAAGATATATGGGGTATGAGCAGTAGTAACATTGGCAGCAATAGTTGGTCATTAATGCAGATATGATACAGGTACAGGTGAAGGTAGCAAGAGAGGTTATGAATGAGGTAAGAGACATAAGATATATAAGTACAATGAATATGAGGTAAGAGTCATGATATGATATAAGTACAATGAATATGAGGTAAGAGGCACGATATGACATAAATACAATGAATAGGGACAACAATTTTAAATAAGTAGATATAGATATGAATACACTATAAAATGTTAAGTGGCTGAAAAAAAAATACCAATTCAACACCCACAAGGTAGTTTACCTTTTGGCCTTTTGTCTTGATGGGCCATCAGACCTGGTTCCTGGCTTTTTTGTGTCTTGGAACCAGAGCTATTACACTCTGATTGTTTGTTTTTGAAATAAATGACATGACATGACATTGTTTGACCGTGTAGCTATTTGTCTCTGTTTTGTTACTGACTTTTAACCACGAGAATGAGTAAAATCTTTAATAAGAGTCTCAACAACGTATATGTCTCATATGCGCCCGTCTCTGTGCAATTCAGATCGCGTGTCTTTGTATATGCGCCCGTCTCTGTGCAATTCAGATCGCGTGTCTTTGTGAACGTATGTGTCTCATATGGCCCGTCTCAATTCAGATCGCGTCAAGTGAAGCGCGCTTCATTCACAAAGTGGCGAGTCTCGTCCACTCGCGGAGTGCCAAATCGCGTGAAGCAAAGTGGCGACTCTCGCCCACTCGAATTGTGCCTGATTCGCGTGAAGCGAATTGTGCCTGATTCGCGTGAAGCGAATGGCGACTGTCGCGCAGGCGAATTGTATCCCAGCTTTGGCTGCTTTCCCCGATGAACACTTGTGTCTTTCCCACTAGCCATCCAGGATATGCACTATGTAGTTCTATGTTCTAGCTTGAACACCCGGCAAAAAGGTAGAAAAGATTTTGATGGTGTTTGCGTGCCTTTTAGGTAGTACGCTTACTAGTTTTCGAACAAACCTACTTATTGCAGCTTTAAGGCGGGCATCATCTATCCAAAACATCCGTGGCCTAAGCCTTCTCTGGATTTGTCTGAACGTGATGATCAGTAAATGCTAGCAATCTTACAGAGTAAATAATTCACTTTGATAAGAAGTTCGTTTAGATGACGTTTTGCTGATGATTTATTGCATAGGATTTAAGTCATATTGTAGTGCCATTTCTTAGATTTCTTGTAGGCCTAGTCAAAATAGGGTCGCCCTTAATTGGTTGTGCAAAAATATGACTTCAAAACGACCTGTAATAGCAGGCAAACCATGTGGTGTTGTTCACCTCAAAATGCTTGAAAGGTGTGCGTTTTAACACCGCAACAGTAACATTTTCTCTAGGGATGTCGGGGAAGGCAAAAAGCGTTGTAGAACCTGATAATGTAATAATTTCCTGATAACGTAATAACCCTGATAATGTAATAAAAAAGTCCCTAAAAGATGTAATAAAACCTGATAATGTAATAATATCCCAATAATGTAATAAAGTGCATTTCCCAATAATGTAACAATCGCCATACCAATAATGTAATAAAATGTTACATTAATTGGAAGTTATTACATTATCAGGTTAGCCTCAATTTTGCAGAACCTGATAATGTAATAAATTCCTGATATTGTAAAAACTTTGGTCAGTGCTGAAATGTTGGGACACCATGCAGTTATTCAGACCAAGTAGTGATGCTGTGTAGACAACCACCCACTATTGTTTTGCTCATATTTTGATCCCAATGGTATAGGCCTTTAGCCTCGCAAGCCAAACCTGTACAGCAAGAAGCTGAGGAAAGTAGAGGAAATGCATGTTGCATGATGTTTTGCAGTATATAGTGTAATTTTTAGGGGACATTGCCACACAAAATCAAAAGAGAATTTGATATAAATCAAATAGCGAAATGTCAGCTATTGATGATCAATGAGGACTTAGAAACTCAATGTTCTATGTGCCCATTAGCTGCCGGTCTATAACATAGCAAAATGTTCTTATTTTTTCTCTAGGCCTATTAGTTGATTACCACTGAATATCCCTTTCACCATTGTAAAAATTGTGCATTCGTAATCATATAAAATATATACTGTATCTGCTAATAGTGAAGCAGCAGGTCTCTGGACAGCTTCACTGTTTGGACCTCTGAAACTGGAGACCTGATGTTACAGCACCAACCAAAGTTATTACAATATCAGGTAATTATTACATTATCAGGTTCTGCAAAATTATTGGGAAATGCACTTTATTACATTATCGGGGTATTATTACATTATCAGGTTTTATTACATGTTTTAGGGACTTATGAAGGAATTTGAATTACATTATCGGGAGTTATTACATTATCGGGAAATTATACATTATCAGGTTCTACAAGCGTTCTTGTGAAATTGCTGTTGTAGCCTACACTGTGGCAGGCAGGTCCACACGGTAGGTTTGGACATCCATGCCAAATTGAATTACCCTCCTTACATATTCAAATGCCTGTTTTCATTTCGACTGAGATAGCCTAACCAGTCTGCCACCCCCCACGTGCAGTGCACTATAGGATCAGGCTACCGAATAACATTGATTAACCAAGAGCAATGCGAGAACGGACTAATGGTCAACAGTCTATTTTTGTGATAACACTTTACATTTTTTCATCAGTTCAAGCATATTGGGGATGTGCATATTTGCTGATGTTGTATCCTTTTGCTAATGTTTTTATTCAGCTCAGTTATTCTTTCTGTTGAGCAACATTTCTTGTAGGTGTTCAAGTGTAAATACGTTTGCACATTTAGTTAACATTTCTAAACCTGATTGTTCAAATCCTTGATTGTGATTGGCTAAAACCCGTTGTAAAATCCAGCATTACCTACCAATTTGACCTGATTACATTCCATATTACTGCGCAGCGAATGGCAAGGCATTCATATAACGCATTTCATACCCAGTGTTCCATTTGGCTGTTGCGTTGCTTCAAGGGTTGCGTGGCAACGATTTATTTAGGAACTATATTTTTTAGTGGCGGAAGAATGACGGTTTATCATTAAACTATTGTTTCTTAAATTGAATTGTCTTTATTTATGAAACCATATCAAATATGTGTAGTAACAGGTTTAGAAAAGCAATAAGCCCCGCTTCGCGTCGTGCCTAACAACTCCCCTTGCTGTTCTAAAATCAGCGCAAAACACGGCCTCTTGGGGCTTATTGCTTAAATAACGCACATTTCCAGGAATTGTCTTGAAGAGTTTCGTGCTTTTTTAAATTCAAAATGTTAATGGCTAAGCATACTTTTCTCTCTCTCTCTTAGTAGGAGCACTCACAAATATTACAGCCATTGTGTTTTGGAAGCAGGATTTATAAATGACAAACATGTGGACCGTTTGTATTACAAGCACTGGTACGAAATCTTCGAAGGTGTCATGCATTAACCACAAATGGCTACCAAGAACAAATTAGGCATGATGAAGAGGGCATCTTTAAAACCATTATTAACGGTGGCTGTTCAAGAAACTCCGTAGCATAAAGTCAGCTGAACTGAGCTTGTTGTATCCTAAAGAATGAGCAAATAAATCGTGAAAGTAGGCCTCAATTCCTCAATAAATGAGAGAGAGCGCAGGCAACGGGTTAACATTAAACGTGGACTTTGGTCTGTAGCCTATCTTGTGGTGGGTGATGGCATATGAAATCGGAACCTATTTCGAGATATAGGCCTACATACTTGTACTGTTAAGCATAGACATATATAGATATGTCTATCAGCATCTTTGGCATAGGCTAGGTTACTTGGTATAGGGACTTGACAAGTTAAACCACATCGTGATCTTTCTCAGCAGAGACGACGTCAAACCGATCAGCTGGCCAGTCATGTGTTCTCATGATCACATGCTATGTGAGCCACTCACAGCCGGGTATTTTTCACGGTGGCTCAGACTGGGAAGTGGTTAGCTGTAAATATTGATTCTCATTATTCCCCAGTATAAGGAATATTTGACATTCTCAAAATGCCATTCTCCGAGCTCTATTTTAATGTCGATAATGGCTATTTGGAAGGACTGGTTAGGGGTTTCAAGGCTGGAATCCTTAGTCAAGGGGACTATCTAAATCTTGTTCAGTGTGAAACATTGGAAGGTAAGCCAGCTAGCTCACATTTGCTAACGTATTGCTAGCGATCTCTGTCAATGTAGCAATAACGTAACTGTTAAAACTTGCTAGCTATCCTTGCGCAGTTGTAGGTTCTTTTCACAATGTATATTCAAGACCAGTTAGGCAGTTTTGCAGATGTTTAGGTAGACGGCAGATATTGACGGGACGATTCAGTGTCCCATGATCTGTGTCTAGCCTTCATTTTCTTATCACACATATTTTAGCTAGCTTAGAGGTAGGTTGACCTTAGCTAGCTAACGTTAGCCTAATGCTGTATTGCTATGTCTGAGGTTCTTTTGAAATAACTAACATCAACAACTACCAAAAATGATGTGCTTTGGCTGTCTATCTATGTGTAGCACGACGAGAAGTTATTATTCGCTCAGTATTGTGTCTGCGTGATTACTTCGACCAGGAGGGTGCAGTGATGTCTTGTAAATGCTCGCTGTCAAGTGCAACATTGTGTATGCTTACCGATGCTCACCAGTATAACTGCAGTTGACGTGAATTATCATAAACGGGAACTGTCAACAAATCGAGTGTGAATCAAGTGAAATGACTGTATATCTGTATAGTTATGTTGTGTCCGACTGTTGAGTAATTCATTGCATTTGATTAGCCACCGGTATTAGCAATGTTTCTCTTCAGGGAAACGTGAGGTTTTTTTTTTTGTAGCTATGTAGGGAGTGTAAAGCTGAGTTTGAACAACATATAATTCACGTTTTAGATACTATTGCCGAGCAGAAACATCTGTGCTTGTATTGAATTAACCTGTTATGAAATACATATTTTACAGGTTTTGAATGGTGATTGCACTTGACTCATTTGGGAATTATTTTGAGGAAGTGGAAACTGTGTTGCATTTGCCACTGTGTCACTAATGTTTCAGCTGCAGACAAAGTCATACTTTCCATCTCTCTTTTTTGCTTATCCTAGACTTAAAGCTCCACCTGCAAAGCACGGACTATGGAAGCTTCTTGGCCAATGAGGCCTCCCCTCTCACTGTCTCTGTGATCGATGACAAACTCAAGGAGAAGATGGTGGTTGAGTTCCGTCACATGAGGAATCAGTCCTACGAGCCGCTGGCCAGCTTCATGGACTTTATTACGTAAGGAACATTTAGGGCAGACACACTGTGGAGGTGCTGTAGTGTTTTAGTGGAAAGCTACACGGAAAGCTAAACGGAATATGCCAGGGACTGAGGTTTCATGCAAATGTTTTTCTCACAATACTACCGTACACAATACTACCATAGAAGCAGTTGCTACTATTAACATGCAAACAGACAACTTACTACATTAAGTTGCACCTCCATTTGTGCTCACACTACTGTGGGACTTCAAAGTCTCCGTTTTATTTGTTATCACTACATGGAAATGCTTATAACAGGAACACAAGTCCATGACATCACTCATGGTATTCCCTCTGCAGGTACAGCTACATGATTGACAATGTCATTCTCCTCATCACCGGCACCCTGCACCAGCGTGCCATCTCTGAGTTGGTGCCCAAGTGCCACCCACTGGGCAGCTTTGAGCAGATGGAGGCGGTCAACATCGCACAGACACCAGCTGAGCTTTACAATGCCATCCTGGTAGACACGCCCCTGGGTAAAGAAGTATATATATGTCTTGGTGGTGTTCCAGTGTCTTTATGCAGAAAACTACAGCAGAGATGCATGCAATTAAAGCTATGAGGATGTTAGAAACGGCTGTGGCTATTTTTATATAAACATGGAAACATTTTCTTTGATTGTGATTTTGGAATATGCTGATTTATGCTTTCCAAATCACTTGAAAACAGTATGATTAAGCTTTGAAAATGAGCTTGTTAAATTGACACAGAGGGTGCTAGATGTAAGGTAGAAGGCCTATTTAATGTCTATAGTTAGTCATTGTGATGGTTATAGCAAGTGGACTATAAAAATTCTGTCTGTCTGTTGTCCAGCTGCCTTTTTCCAGGACTGTATATCGGAGCAGGACTTGGATGAAATGAACATTGAAATAATCCGAAACACGCTATACAAGGTAAAACTCTTTCAGCTGGTATAGCACAGCCGTATTTCACCTTGTCAAATATTATTGTAGGTCAGTAATTTAATTTCAACCATTATAGGTTGGTAATTAACTTTCAACAAATTTCCCCTCCCTTTTGCAGGCCTATTTAGAAGCGTTCTACAAGTTCTGTTCTAGCCTGGGTGGAACCACAGCTGACACAATGTGCCCAATCCTTGAGGTGAATGGATGCAATTTAGCATGTATGTGTGTGTGCAGGAACAAACTTTAAGTGTCAACATTCATCTTGTGCTCTTCCCCCCACCAGTTTGAGGCAGACCGCCGAGCCTTCATCATCACCATTAACTCCTTTGGCACTGAGCTGTCAAAAGAGGACCGAGCCAAGCTCTTCCCTCACTGTGGCAAACTGTACCCAGAGGGCCTGGCTCAGCTGGCACGTGCCGACGACTATGAGCAGGTCAAAGCCGTGGCTGACTACTACCCTGTAAGTCACCCCTGCACTTTATTTGGCTTCTTATCTCACCAAGCACCTTGTGAACACCTTGTGAACATTTGGTTCATTTTGCCAGAAAAACAAAATGGTTAGAAAAAGATTAATGCTTTACAAATGCTTAGAATTTCTTCAGAACATTTCAGATTTGTTGAGTCATTCATTGGTTGTGTTTTTCCAGGAATACAAGCTTCTGTTCGAGGGTGCAGGCAGCAACCCAGGGGATAAAACACTGGAGGACCGCTTCTTTGAACACGAGGTGAGTGATTTAAGCGCTCTTAACAACACAGTCAGCGCTTACGCTTGTGATTCATCTCCCCACCCCAACAAAAGTTGATGACAATCTGACTGTACGTTCTGGAAATCGAGGAGGCCAGATAACAGTTAGTTAATGGTCTCCTTATGTCTTACCACATCGTAAATCAGCACTTGAGCGGAGATTATTCATGCAGTGTGAGTGTCCGTACATATCTGGGTGAGTGGGCTGGCCCACTTGGATTACACCCCTGCATTTACTGTAATGTCCCGTTTGAAGTGGTTTCAGAGGAGCCATGCATCACTCAGGTTACAACCGTCTTTTAATGTTAGCTGTGTGTGTTCGTCTGTATGAGGATCTTAATCACAACTTCCCAGAGAGAAGGCAAAGCCAATTACTTTTATGTGGCTGCCTTTTAAGCTCAGAACTACTAATGGTGTAGCCTTGCACTGCTGACTTCCATATTCTTACCAAGCTCTCTGTGGTCTGGTAAGGTTCCACTTGAGTGTGACTCGGTCTGGGGTGTCACCAATAAGTGTCTCGCCAAATGATCTTTAAAGTAATTGATGTTTGAAGAGTTAGCTTCTGCCTGACAGTCTAAGTTAAGACTGTTGGGAAGTCAAACTCTCCAAACCTGGTAGGGGGAGATGAGCTACGACACAGAGGCGTATATAAATGCCTGCTCAGTTCTGTGTAACCTTTCCTACATAACTGCTTTTAGAACATATATAAATGCAATATAAATTCTTGTTGCCAGGATTGTATAGTGTGTCATTTTTAATGTTTTTTCTGGTGTTCTTGATTAGGTGAAGCTAAATAAACTGGCCTTCCTCAACCAGTTCCACTTCAGTGTGTTCTACGCCTATGTCAAACTGAAGGAACAGGAGTGCAGGAACATCGTGTGGATCGCCGAGTGCATCGCTCAGAGGCACCGCGCTAAGATCGATAACTACATCCCGATTTTCTAAATATCAGTCACTGCCTCACACACTCTGATTTCTCTCTCTCTATCGCTGTCTATCTCTGTTTCTTCATGATATTGTGCCCAGTCTCTATCCACCTGCACCAGAAACCTTTATTTATTTTTGTGATATTTTTTCTTTTCTTTCGAAGAACATCTCTTCCTCTGTAGCACTTGCCCAGGTCTGTTCCTGACAGCCTCTCCTCTCAGTGTCAGATGGCCAAGGCATTCAAGAAGACATTTCTCATGCCTTGAGAAGCTCCAAATCAGTTAATTACTGTAGTGAGATCATGTTTACGTTTTCAATGAACATCTCTGTGTGATTGCCCCTGAAAAGCCTCTGAGCCTTGGTCATGGTCCCTCGGTAGGCATTCCCTACATTCTCACTAGGTTAATTAGCGAAGCTCTGACTTCTCACTTTCACAACTCTCTTAGCAGTGGTCTGTGGAGAGCTGGAGACAGCGGGGCAAACCTTGCATGTCTTTGCCATCAGACATCATGCTTCACTGTAAAACCAGATGTTCTGCTGGAAGCCACCAGAGAATTACAAAACAGAAATGAGTTTCATACTGTTTGTTTTGGAGCAGAGGCTACCCAAGATGTACTTCACCTTTCCTGTCCATGATCTTCCTCAGCCTCCGACATATAGAGCATTAACGGGCTTCAAGGTAAAAGTACATATGCTGTCGGTGCCGAACGTACATTCCACCAGTCAGTATCATTCCTCATCTTCCCTATGTCTGTCATGTTGTGAATGAATGTATAGGCCTGTACTGTAGTTAGTGTAGTTTTCAAAGTTCCCCTTGGCTTGAGACCTGGCGAATCTGCCCGTAAAGAATTGTTAGTGTACAGTGTGATACTGCGTTGCATTCTCCACCCCTCAAACTGGGTAGGAGTTAGTGGACGTGCTGGTTGAACTTTGTTGCGGAAATGTAAAAAAAAAAAAAAAGGATTATATGAATAAATATATATGTGGTATGAGAATGAGGAGTATTATTTAAGTGTTGTTCTCACAGGTACACTAATAGTCACCCAATATTTCTGTTTGCTGCAGACAAATCCAGAGGAAGTCAAGCATCCCTTAACTGAAAGTCTGCTTTAATTTGTGAAATAAATCATAGCCCTGATGTAGTCAATTTCAAGATCAACATACATCGATATAGGTATATTTTAAAAGAAAATATATAAGATTTTAAAAGTGACATTGGTGTGTCCTTGTTGCATTGAATGATGTGTTTTCTGATGTGTCTTTTGTTGTAAATGTAAAATTAAAAACTGTATGGAGTACTTCAATGTGACGTTCCGTTTTCTTTTATACCTTTTCATAACATACAGGCATTTAATAGAAACTTCTGTCTTAATATAATGTGGAGTTTAGCTTCTATTGCTACTACGGCGACAGTATACAGAATCTTTCAAAGGTCTATGTGTCTGCCTGTTAACCACACATTGAGCAGAACACATGGATTCCTACAGTTCCCGTGCATAGGGTAATTTCAACCAATTCCTGTGCAAAGGTAGCAAAAAAAACATCTCTAACTCTGGTTGTATTAGACACCAGTGTTATCAACATGGCAGCTTACTTCATGGACAAGTAGTTTCACTGCAAATTACTTTGCTAGTTGCTAGAGTAAGATGTTAAAAATTTAAAGTTTTGAATGTTTGAAGGTAAAGGTTTCAGAAGAACTCAAGGCCATGATAAACCAATATCGCTCCTTGGGAAAAGTAGGCTGGAAGGTTGCAGTTTACGGGTCTCCACCAGGTGGGGGTGTATCCTCAGTCATTCACCTACTAGTCATCTCCGTTAACACAATGTCTCCCAAGTCAGTGACTCAACATAGGGCATGTTTTCTAAACATGGCTAGGACTTTTAGAGCTTTGGTCCTGTGCGATCAAAGTCTGCCGTTGTGATTGTCTTGTGTTGTCAGACGGAGATGACTCAGCAAGCGGAGGTTGGGAGATAGCACGCCATGCCAGCTGCCACACTGAAATGTGCCAGCGCCTTGAACCGCACTGTGGGTTAAAGAGAAATGTTTACATAAACAGATATTTTTTTATTTATTTTTTTGCCAGTATTTAGTGTCGTTACACATGTAGCAAAAAACTCAAATGGCTTTCACGGGTTTGTACAAAATGTGGCATGAGGGTAATGAATGCATTTATGCCGGCTAGGGGTTGGGTGAGTAATTTTGGGGTCATGATGTGTTAAAAAACATGGATGGTTATTCCCATGGAGTTGAAACTCCATACACAGCTGTTGGAGTGCTTGATGGCAAGTGAGAGTGAGATAAAAAAAAAATCTTCTGGTTGATGGGGGCCATGTTTTCCTTTCCTCTGCACTCATGTCAACTGATTCTTTTTTGTCCCCAGTGTTTACATTTAACTTTCCATTTAGTCGCCACCCTTAGAATGACCCCACTCTAAAATTAAGGCTCCTAGCTCATTAAAAACTCTTTAATTACTGGGAGCACTTCCAGCAGATTTGACAGACAACCCTCCAAAATTATGGTTGACAGGGGGACAGAAAATCTTGTACAAACTGTATTGAAAATAATTTGTCCCAGCAACAGCCACTCTGCAGCCAAGTATGAGGACAAAAGGTTGAACCTATCTTCAACTTCGCTTTGTTGGAGAGTTCGGAAGTAAATTAGGCATTTCTTAGATTACTCTTGCCTTTTGCCACACATCACTTCCATGTCCTCAAATGAAATATGTCATAAGCATGCTTTATGAAAGGCTGATAATGGTGAAGTTTTTGGGGTTTGTTTATGTTTGGAGCCAGGCAAATCCAATTGCCTGAATTGAGGGCTTGAAAACTGATGGACATTGTTGATATGGAAAAAAAATGGTTACACAAGCTTTGGCCTGAACTAATTGTAAGAGGGGGCAGGACCTTTGGGAAACAGACTGTCTTTCAGTCTGGGTGGGCATAACTGATAGGAATGTTCTCTGAGCTATATTCTTGGAGAGGCATGGTGGATTGTTCTTTCTACTCAATAAGGACAAATGTCACATGATCAACAAGAGGTACTAAGATGCACCTGTTTTCCCATTTTGTCATTTGTTTTTTGAGTGTGTGTGTGTTGTTTCAAATGAGACATAAACAAAGCTGCCCTTGTAAGGGGAATGGAATGTTTTCTATTTCCAACTGCTATTTATGGGTCCTCAAGAGAATCTCCTATCAAGTTTGACTGTTTTTTTTTTTTTTTTGTAATTGTTTTTGTAGCACAACACACATTGGTCAACGACGGGTTAGTCTGATATCTTTCTCCTAGATTCCTGAAGCTAATTGAGGTCATATTAAAATTCTGAATTGAGTGTATTCTCTTTCCGATGATCATTGAAAGTGAGAGGAAAACATCTGTTTTCTGGCCAACCTTTATAACTTGATGGTGAGTCTTTGAAGAGAATGAGCAGGACACCAAAGGAGAGACAAGTTTGACTTATGGTTTCTGTTATGGCCAAGGAGATTGTGCCAGCTTTTGAGCTTGCCCAGGCCCCCTCACATGACTGGGTTTCGTCGTGCAGAGCATAGAACCATAAGCATTTAAAGCGAAGTAGCTTTAAGAGTAAAATATACGAACACTTAATTGGATTCAGGATTCTTGCTATTCAGCGCAATGATTTGTGGTGTCTCTGTATGTCAACCCCCCCCCCCCCCAGCCCCCAAGTAGACAAATCCCCATAATTAGTGGTAGGATAATGACACAAAGCTTACTCAGAAACATGCCTCTGGCACTTTTTTTGCTGGTAGTGGGAAACATGGCTAGTCTATGTTCCTTTTTGTCTACTTGTGTCCCCATGCACTGTTTGGGGGCAGAATGGTCGTGATGCCTTCAAGATGCCTCTATTAAACGCTCATAAAGCTGGAATTTGGGACACCAAAGGTGTTGCTGTCCAGGGAGCTCTAACACGCAGCTGAAGCAATGAAGCACCTGCCCTAGAACGACTCCCATAGGAGAGTCCGTAGTGTTTCAGGAGCACTCAGCAGTCCAAGTTGTTTATGTGCGTGAGAAGTCACTGTTGTTTTCCATTCTGTATGGATACACCATGTGTAGAAGCAGAGAATGCACATGCAGACTTCCATAGGGTCTACAATACTAGTTGCTTTCCAAAGTCACGCATGCATGGAAGTATTTTTCCCCCACAGTGTAGTGTGTGCAGAATGTGGATGGGGACGTGTTTTTAGACACGTATGAGCAGCGTGCTGGCAAATGTTGGCCTTTATTTTTACATAACCCATATTAGGCCCCTGGGGTTTGGGTGGTATTTACTGAGAGCTGTCAACAGTTGACCTCTCATTCCTATTGACTTTTCCTGACAACAGCTCAGTGTTAGAATCTTGAAACAGACCAAAATGTCCTGGGTAGACATTCAATTCTTCTACAGCTACTCAGATCCGTCTACAGTCCTGAGTTAACACAAAACAGAATGAGAATACTGACAGCTGATGTTTGGTTTTCTGCCCAGACGGCCAAGATGTCATGCACATTTGGATGTGTTTCTTGTAATTTATGACCCTCTTTGTCCTGAGGTTACCTTTTGTCTCTGCTAGATGGACAGTTGCTCTGAATAATGGGAATAATTTGTGTTGTATGCCTTTTAAAATAAGATGTGGTTTCATATCAGGATTTAAGGTTAAACTCATCATTCCAACCTGCCATCTGGTTTATTTCTCACCACAGCAACATTTACTGCATATATTCTTCAAAAGTTTTGGAGTTGAAGGTTTTGTGAAAGTTACAAAGAAATAAAGCAGCAACTAGCAGCCATGGGCGTCCAAGCAGCATGCAGCATGCAGCAAGCTGAAAGGAAACATTCAACAAGTTCACCAGGAAAAAGACAGGACAAAACGTTATATGTTGAACAGCTCTTGAGATACAGCAGTGTATTGGATGTAGCACCCACTGATGATGAAACTGCACATAATTTGACATGCTTCCAAGGATTGCCCTTCTTTTTAATCAGTAGATGTTTAAGGAATTAATTTATGTTGTCACTTTTGTTCAAGTTTCCATTTTGCCCTGGTACGTACATGTGATATAACTTAAGCACTTAAGCACTTAACCCTGTGGTTCCTAAACTTCTCATGGCAGGCAGAAATTGCAAACACCCACCTCCCCTCCCAATACCACAGTGCAAAGATTGAAATGCTCATATAGCCTAATACATGGCTTTTCTTTTACATTGTTTCTACATTTTCAACCTATTTTAATCAGTCAGTTAAACTTAAATTTAAATAATCAATTAAACATTTGTATTTGATTTGATAGAGCTCTTTGTTGAAAACGGATCAAATATAAGTATATATAGTATATAGTAGTACAAAGTAGGCTATAACCCCATCACCACGTGGGTAACAGGCTACTATACTGCCATACTTTGATAAATTTGACCGTTTGTTTGCCCTCAAGCCCCGCCCCATTGCTGCAACATTGCATCCCCCCCTTGACATATCACAACAGCACCCCCTACTGAAGAATGTGCTCATGCATAATGATACTTTCATCCTACGTCATCTGAACAGGTCAATAGAACCAAATGGTCAATCAGGATGCAGGGCCCTTCTGTATTGTTATTGCCAACTGCTTCTTTCAACACATCCAGAATGGGGTGCATTTGTTTTTACAGTGGATGAAATTAAGGTTATTGAAAATGTTCTCCCAGGTCACTCAGGTCGCTGGTCCTTCATTAACAGGACAGAGAGCGTGGTCCCCACGTCAACACAGCCCTTACAAAAGGGAGCCTTGATTGAAGGCCTTGTGTTCCCTCTCGCTCCGACCCCTGCTTTATATAGCTCCCTTGTGCCGTGTGATTTTTGGACCTGCGACAGGAACCCCATGGTCTAAGCCCAGAGAGTGGTCCCATTGTAGGCCCTGCATCCTCACTCCCACAGGACGGTGTCTGAACCTTTGATTCATGTCACACTGACCCAGAGGACCAACAAAGAAAAGTACAAGCTCCAACAAAAAATTATATATGGTTGAAAGAGGGGATTTTGTAACCATCAGACTTATCCTATCACCTTAGGGAATGCATTTAAGAACCCTGGAGTGGCTAAGTCTCCATAATATCCTTCAGAAGAAAAAATGGGTAAAACAATGAGAACCATTGGGTGAATCAAATGGGAGCTCGCCATGTAAATCCACACAGAGCACACAAATCCACATAATTAGCCATCAGCAAATAGTATCCAATCCAACTTCTATATTTTAGGTGTGATTTGTATGCCACATTATTTGAAGCGTTCATGACTGCAATATATTCAGCGGGTGTCTACTTTCCAAAATAACTTCACTCCCCTATGATAAAAGAAGGTTTACTCTTCAACAGACTACTTAGAAGCACTCCACTCTTCCAGGAATTCTTTCCTTGTGGTCTTGGATTTGTCCCACTAAAGTGAACATGACAGATGCTTAAGTTACTTTTTTTTCTTCTGTAAACTCAGAGACCTCTATGATGTGTCTAACATGTCATGAGCTTAGATTAGCCTGAATGCCACAGAAGCAGCCATGGGTTTCATGATCATCTAACTTTGCAGGAGCTCATCACCACCTCACGTACGCAAGACCTTGGTGAGAAGAGTTCCTCGAAGTTTGATGCTGTGAAAATGTTCATATGACCCTCATGTGCTCCTTACTCTCTATCTATTTTATCCCTCAGTTTGTATTTCCTCATCAGCTTAATCGCTGGCAGGGAAAAGAACATGATGACGTGCTTCAGGAGATGAGGATCTGAAGTGCCACAAACCAGGAAGATTCTGCACTCAGGCCTTTTGACCTTCTCTTTGAGGTGGTCTGGGTTCCTTACATATCTGGTTGTTTAAGTAATCTCTGAGCTTTTCTTTCCATTGTTTCCATGACGCAATCGCCTACCCTATACCCCAAATACTTATTTGATTGTGAATTTGGCTGAAGATTTACTCTGACAGATCACTACTATCCTTAATCCACACTCCTCAAATTTGGCTTTGCTCGATACTCTGTGATGTCCTCAACACTAGTTGTGAACAGATGGAATTATTCTTGGAAAGTACCAGTCTCTGTTCATTACTACAAATATGTTGGTTTGAGAACCAGCTAAATCAACAAGTCATCTCACCTCCTTGACCCTGAACCCCATTCATAAGCCAGAGGGGCCCCACATCTACAACCCAACAGCTTTTGGGAAAGGAAATGAAAAGGCTACCCCCCCAGCCCCCCTCCCAGGAGAAATTATGAAATCTCTCACAACCCACATTTCTATGCAGACGCGTCAACTACTTTGTCACCATATGTTTTCATTCCTAGATACGGTTATGCACCCACAGCGGTTGAACATGTTCTTTCCCCCTCCTCCAGGTATTCGGCAGAGACGAGGGCCCCTTAGACTTTTGAGGTTAGTGGCTCTGTCTACAAGCACCACTCTCTTCTCCCTCCATTTTCCCAAGCTCAGTCGCTCTTTAACCCCCTACTCTCTCTTCATACTCTGAATCATCAGGACTGAATTGGAACATTGATCGTGCCATACGCAAGTGGCAATGGTCTCTGTAATAAGGTAAACAGAGCCTGGCCTGGAAGCTAGCCTGGAAGCTGCATTGATGCTTGCGCGTGGAATGATGGTTTTAAAATTACTCTTAGCAGGTCTGTTCCCTGCTTGCTTAATGCTTGGAATTTGCATAGTAATGGACTGTGAACTATGGTTGGGCATAATATTTATATGAAGGGTTTATTATGCCTAGGAAAGAAAGTCATAATATTCCCTTACCTTGTAATGCCTGGAAAACTATTTTGGCCGGTGGTGTGATTAAGTGGTAATTAAATGTTGTTATTAGGATTTTGAGTTCAGATGCTCATTGCTTTAGTTGGGGCTTTGGTTGAATACATTTGTGGTTACATTAACACAACAGAATATTTGGAGTCTTCATTTGTAAACATTCTCCAGTTGCAACTGGACCACAATACAGTTATTTGAAGGTTACAAGTTTCCTGTCATAACCTTCTCAACATTCTGAGAGAAACCCTTTGTGTTGGATTGTTTGAGAGCTGTTTCAATTACATCTGCGGAAGTGCATCAAGCTGGTACATGACTTTGGATCATCTTCAAACTCTTTTGGTTTGGCTTGACATAGTTTCAGGGGCTGCCTACATAATAACAATGTCAGTAAGACTACACAGTGCAGACATAAAAACTTTCAAATGCTCTGCAGGATAGCTACTATGATACTAGCGTCTTTTCTGTGGACTATATTTTCCCTGTGCTATCTAGCCATAACGTGAACCTTTTAACCACTTGGTCAGGCACAGGAGGGATGTATCTGTGTTCATTCCTGAAGACTTCTACAGAGTGCAACATCTCCTTTTTGAAGACTTGTAAAGACTGGGTGTTCCCTGTACTTTCTTTGAAAGTTTCCAAAAGTCAGCAAAACACCACAAAGAACAGTTTGACGGGCAAGTAAAAGGGTCTTTACTGGGGGGAACTGGTCTGTACAGGTCTGTACTGGGGTGAACTGGTCTGTACAGGTCCGTACTGGGGTGTACTGGTCTGTACCGGTCTGTACCCGTCTGTACTGGTCTGTAACGGTCTTTACTGGGGGGAACTGGTCTGTACTGGTCTGTACCGATCTGTACTGGTCTGTACCAGTCTTAACTGTGGTGTACCAGTCTGTGGTCTGTACTGTGGTGTACCTGTCTGTACTTGGGTGTACCGGTCTGTACTATTCTGTACTGGGGTGTACTGTTCTGTACTGAAGTCAACTAGTCTGTACCGGTCTGTACCGGTGTGTACTGGTACTGCTGCCACAGAAAGCGTACTCATGAGGATGACAGATCCCTTGTAACACTACAGAATCTGGTGAAGTGGGCTTACTGTCATACTTGTGCCAAGTCCGACCACAGCCTTAAACAAGAGACTGTTTTCACCCAGTTTCAAACAGGGGACATTTTGCGTGTAAAGCAAACGTGATAACCACTAGTGAACTGCCACAATCTAAGAATAACACTTTCACCCTGTAAATTTAACTCTGTAACTTTACAAAACTGAGCAAATAGAGATCTGGTTGTAACATGCATTGATATGTGCATTTTAAACTTTTTTACTCAAACAATTTTTTTTTTTAATTCATACATTTAAAATACACTTGGCACTGGTACTATTTAATATGCTTAATCGTGCACCATTTTCCTGTATCATGACTGCACTGTTTTCCAGTATTGCTAGCACTTGTATTCAAAATCAGGATTTCTTTCAGTACAGCTGATTCATCAGTTATCACCCACAGCTTAGCACTGCTTCACTAATCAAGGACATTTACATAACTCCGACAGCAGGATTGCATTGTAACATTTCTTTCTGCTCAACTAAAACAAAGTGAACTATCAAAGCAACTGGACACTAGTTCTCTCCAAAAACAATAAACTTAATTAACGAGTTTAGCATGGCTGGTAATCAAGTAACTGGCAGAGCTACATCCATATCCTTGGCCCAAGTTTCACTTTGGGGGCAATCAGAAACCCTCAGTTCCACAAATCCACAGCCAGTTCCAGGAACAGGGCTTTCAGGCTCCAGTCAGAGGGGGGGGTGCGGCAATGTTGTGAGTTAGGGTTAGCATAAGTAGAGAGCATAGGAAGGAATCTACAGTCATATGCAGCTAAATAAGTATATTACAGTGATTTTGTGTAGATTATATGTTGGAAGCAACGTTGCCACGTTCCGGTTCTATATTGTTAAGTGAAGTTGAAAGAGCTCTTGGCTAAATTAAACAAACAAAAATCTAGTTTGAAATTAGCGTCACTTCTGCCAAATGCTAATTATGACTTTGTAAGTGGTTGGCTGAGTTTGAGTATGTGGATCACAAAAGGTCAGTTGGCCTTGATGCAAGTCTCTCTTGAGCTTACAGCTCTATTGTTCTGATGCTGACTTATTGTTATTGTGAAATATTGACAGATACGTGATCATTTTGTAAAAATTCAACTTTAATACCATCTAAGAATAAACGGGGTGAACAATTTACATATTTTTTCGTCTGTTTTGTACAAAGTTCACAGTTTAATTGATTCATGAACAGGACTGGCATAAATATTCAAATTTAAAGAATAATGTAGTAGTGTGGAAAACAAACATGTAAATATAACAAAAAAACAGCCTCATAAAATATCAATTCAACGTCAAATCCAACATTTAGTATTGGGTCCTTGAAATCTAAAGCACTTCTATAGGTCTCATAAAATTGAGCTCTGTTATTTCTGGTGGATCAGCAGATCTGACACAGTGTATGAAGTTCTTACACCATGGATGCCGACACACTAACTTTATGGCAACTGTGACAAGGCAGACAGGAATATACCCAATCAGTTGCCTATTGGTGGTTCTATGAGTACACTTCACAAAAGCAAAGCCAATGCAGCCAAGGCACATCAAGTCTGTTTGCAATCTCTCTTCACTCATAAACATTGTGTTGGTTGGTTGAAAACTAAATTTTCTGCCACTAATGGTGAGAATATGGGCAAAAAAATACCAGAACCAGAATATTTCATCATGAGTCCTACAGTAGATAACACCACCTGTGGTACATATGATATACACTGTGCTAATCTTTTTTATGAACTGCGGGTGTGATGTGTACTTTTTTGGTGCAATTCAATGATCCCTTCCAAGACGACAAAATAACATTACAAAAATAACAGAAGGATGGATACAAATGCACAATATAGATAAAATGCTAAAAAGTCATAATTATGAGTGTATTACATTAGTGGTCCTATAACTTTAACGTTACAACAGACTACATCTTATTTCTCCGCTGTGATAATATTGTTGTTGTTCATACTGCTGATGTTGTTGTTGTTGTAATTTTGAGCAGGGATTTTGCTTAAACTGTTCTGCTTCCGAAGTCTTTGTGGCAGGAGCTGCTTCTTGATGAACAGCTTCTTGAGGAACAGGTCGCTGAGGCTGACAGGGAGGTACGAGTGGATAAAGTACATGAGGCCCACACCAAAGCCGGCATAGTAGCGGATCTGAGGCTGTGGCGAAATGAGCGCCTCCGCGATGGTGTTTACGACAGGGCTCAGGTCTGTCAGGGCCGTCTTCGAATGGCTGGCGAACAACTCTTTAGTCTCATGCGTGTAGTCCTCGCCATACTCCTCCAGAAGACTTGGGGAGATGTTTTGGATCATGTGCTTGTATTGCTTTTCCCAGTACTGGGTATTACTGCTTAGTCCTGAAAAACACACACACACACACACACACACAGTTCAGTGCCAGAACTTTTGGGTCAGAAATTCTACAATCCCTCACATCCTTACACATATTTATACACACTGTTCCCAAGTTTCTGTTTTAATCAGGCCTTGTATGATGACGTCAGGCAGGCAGCATGCACCAACAAAAGGAGTAAACTGGGATGACAGATTGGAGAGAGAGCGCAGGAAAGTAAACACAGATCTGGGCACACTTGATCCGGACCGTGCATATATACAATAATCCCCCAGAGGAGTTCTTGGCCCTGCTGCGCTCTTAAATAATATGTTCATAACGGTGAAAACTGCTTAAGGGGAAGACGATTTCATCCTTCCAGGATGTAAGTGACTCCGCTAAATGCTGTACACAATTATCTTTTCCTTGAGGCACACACAAGAAATCATTGTTCCTTACGCATGTGTATGATCAGCTTGTCCTTGCAGCCAATTGTATAAGACCCAAAAAAGCACCATGCAATCACTACAGTGCAAACTGTGGAGTTCACATGCTGTACAGCTGCAACTGTTCTCTACCAGGGTATGTATAGGTTACGCAAGTTCCATTTTGCTTTTACTGTTACTTCAAGAGGATCTCCTCATCTGGAGGTATTGGTGCAAGACGTCTTAGAAAATGGCCTTTTGAAGGGTGGAATAATGTGCTACTGTTGATCACAAGCTTTGTCACCTTTTGACGATGTCAGACCCTGTCATCCTCATACACCTCCCAACTACTGTGAGGTTACTCTAAAATATTCCTTTCTAGCATTTTTGAGGCTATGGACCAGTATACTTAATATTCTGCCACCCCTTACACCTCCCCCCTCCCCACACCCAACACCTCTCTCAGGTAGTCAGTCTCTCACCTGTGCGGAAGGCTGCTGGCAGGATGGTTGACACCTTCACCCCCCAGGGCTCCAGCTCGTGCCTCAGTGTGTTGATGAAGAGGTTCAGTGCAGCCTTGGAAGCTCCGTAGGCTGCCAAGCATGGGAAGGGCTGATCTCCTGTAGGACACACAGACCAATAACAGTGTTTAGTCATCACCCAGCGACTCCTGACTATGGGCCTTTTATGGAGTGTGTCTAAGGTGATAAAAAGGAGATGAACTGTACAGTTGGCTCAACATTTATAATTACTGCTCATTTCTCTACTGTACAATTGGGTCCCTGTGTGCAAGTGCTGGCGGGGTAGTACAATTTTTGCAGGTTCTGCCTGAATAGTCGTTGTTCACTATTTTGATTTGAGGTTTGCTAACTCAGGCATGTCACAGGAATGTCATGTAAACATTGATACATTTTGAACATTTTACTGATGATGTTTTGAAGATTATGTCGTAGTGGTTAGTAATTTGGGCATTGTGGTGTGAAGGGTGCGAATTCCTCCAATGAGCAGTAAGCTAGTAGGACACGGTGTGATGCAAACCTTTCATTCACAAGCATGCCCTTTTGTGTCTGCAGCACAGGACTGCTCACTGCACACATGCTTCAATGCTTTCCCATTTACGCTTCACTGGGAAAGCTAACAACGGAACATTTAGAGGCGATTGCCACGACGGCCATAAAAACGAGCGCCATAAAAAAAAGTATGTAACAAGTGCAGGAATCTCCATACCACTGTAAAGAACTGGCAGCGTTGTTTGGGCTGTGCATAAGGAAAAGTTCTTACAGGCATAATAGGGGCCCCTTTGTTAGAGAGGGGGCTTTGCCCTGCCTTGGCTGTAAAAAGATGGTGGTAGAAGAGGAGGGCAATAAGGTAAGAGGAGGGGTGCCGGGGAGGAAGCCACTGAAGCCTCTGGGGTTGATGGCAGATTGAGACTGTTTATAAACGTGCGGTTTTGCCGGGAGCCGTGCAGAAAAAAAAGCTCTCATGCACACCATTGAAGCTTAACCGCTGACAAGTTTAAAAGCTCTGGTGAAAGGTAAATACAATTTCAAACATTTAAATGAAACAAAAAAAAAACTAGGCCACCTGGAAGATAAGCCACCTTCCAGTTAATTGTCTCTTTTACTGTTTTTATTGTCTATGAAGAGTTACAAAAAGTTAAAGCCTGATGCCAGAAAAAGATTATGGTTGTTAAATAAACACCCATGGACTGAAAACGCTACCAAATTTCAATTGAGGCATGTTTACAGTGTTTTATCGGTTAATACACTGCAGCACTGTTGCTCAATACAAAAGATATCTACTGCTTTCCAGATTACTCAGAAAGACTCACTGCAGCCAACACAGTTGAACAAATGAGAGCCTTGAAAGCATTATTTCAAAGTCAGAAAAAAAAATCGTTGTGATAACAGATCTACTGAAAGTACTGCGGAAGTGTTTGTGTGTGTGTGGGGGGGGGGTACCTGAGGGGCTGGAGATGCTCACGATCCTGCCTTTAGCTTGCCGCAGCAATGGGAGGAAGGCCTTGGTGACACTCAGTGTCCCAAAGAAGTTCACCTCCATGCAGCCCCTGTAGTTGGACATGAGCGAGAGCTCGGCATCACCAAAGTTGACACACACTCCAGCATTGTTCACCAAACCCCACAGACCTAAGGTGAAACATGGAGACAAAAACACTTCAATTCACTTTTGGAACTTCCATAACCACACTTCTTTCCAACCAGAGAACTATATTCCACCTATCCAACATTACTGTCACATTGTTTCAGAGGCATTTCCATCTAATGACCACAGAGGGGCTCTCTTTTTCACGCCAGTATTACACCACACCAAGAATCAATGTCATAAGTGAAAAGTGTATAGGAGGAATGGATGTGGCTGATAGATGAAAAAAATCTGAGATAGGCCTTTGGCTTCATTTTTCCTCTGACCCCAGACGTTCAGCAAGCTGTAGCTTTCAGTAGACATAGCTACGACCGGTATTGCACAACATACAGTACACGTTTCAACTGAAACAAGCAAAGCGGTTAGTAATCCATCCAGCATGTCTCTCCATGATCAGATTGTTTATAGACATCTGGAAACTCACAGAGATACGTGTGATGGTAAGGAGATCAAGAAACAGAGAAAAAAGGACAGAAAATGGAGACAGACAGAGGGAGATAGATAGAGTACATGTGAGGTGCCATAGGGTGTTAATACGGGTGTAATTTTATGTAAACAACAAATTTGATCTAATTATCTATTTTTAAAATATCAGTTAGCTAATGAACTTCTTTTTGAATTATTATTTGTGCCATCAGTCACCAGGAATAAAAGAACAATGATTTACAGTCATGGTCAGAGTTTGGAATACATCAGAGCAAGCTGTTAACTCGCTAGTTAGTGAGCTAAATGAGCTTAAATGCCATCCACTTCACTTACTGTGTATATAGATGCTTATGTGGGTGTTTTGTTTCTGTTTTTATTTTTTATATACATTTTATTGTCAACTAATTGTATAGCAATTTGGTCAACATGAGTTGTTTTTAAATGGGCTTTGTAGATAAATTTGACTTTGACTTTCCTTGCATGGCTACAGTGCACCCAAATGAAAGAATTTCCCATAGTCTAATAGAGTTTACATGGTTAAGGCTCTAATAGCCCACTCTCTCTTTAAGTTTCTGTAGTTTTAAATTGGGATGCTACCAGATCCGATCAACAAATGTTAAAGCATGTAAATGTGTCTAATTGAAGGTGTGGGTAGCTAGAAATGTTAGGTTTGAACAGTGGTGTGGTTTGTGTACGCAAACACAGACATGCTCCTACTCACGTCTCTCAGCCCTGTACATGACAGTCTTCCTTAAGATGTTTTAGCAGTCACAGCATGAACTGCTATCAAGGGAAATCAGTGCTGCCTTAAATCCTTTGTTAAGGTTGGATCATATCAAGACAGAGGGAGGAGAGGAAGAGATGGAACAGCATGAGAGAGCATTCCTTTCGTATCTGAAGAGAGGGATTAAGTGTGTATCATAGGCATGGTCCTTGTGGTGGGTGAGTAGCAAGAAGAATGTTATTAGTAATTACAAAGATTGTGGCCTTTTGCAAACGACATATATAGTATATGTATACACGTGTATCTATATACTGTATATGTTTTATTTTGTATTTTGTATACACTATCACAGAAAAGAGAATAAAGATGAAATGGGATAGAAATGTGTTTTGCAACAGCGTTTGCTAGTAAGCAAATGGCCGGTCTGCATATTTCACGTGACGTTTCCCAGGTTTCTCATTTGGTTTAAGTCTCTTTATTGAATTTTTCGACCAAGCTTGTCAACCAGCTCTTTAATCTGTCAGTTTAATAAGTACCACATTGGACATGTCAGATTGTATCGAGCTGTAAAGGGCACAAACGACCCAGCCTGTAAACCTGCCAGGCTCAGTCCTGGTACATTTCCATCCGAGTGCTTAATTAAGGGCCTTCTTGTGTTTTCCACCCACATCATATAACGTAAAGCAGGTGCCATGTCCAAGTCTGTTGAAGGTAAAGCTTCTTATTTGAGCTTGAAAGGAATGCCTACATTGACTATTGTGGACCCTGCTACCTGGGAACTGTACTCACCAGGGAGGGAGCAAAAGCTCAAACTTATCTCCAGTTTCTCTGGCTCTGTGACCATAGGTCGCAAGAGATGAAAGAAGGGGGCATTTAGTGTTTTGTTTATGACTAGTGAAACATAACACTGCTGAGGTGTGTTTACATTTGCCTGGTGGTTGCATAGACGGCCCACCATTTCTCACATAAAAAAAGCCCTTTGTCCTTATTTGAATCCCGCTCTTAAAGTACTTTTCCCCCTCCCTTTTTCATTTCTTTGGCACCTGGCTTCGTTGAGCATGCTGTTTCAAAATAAAGCGCTTGAACGTCAGCCAAGCCACACAAACACACACACACTCACAAGCAAGAAAGTAAATGAGTGTGTGAATGACCTTCCAACAAACTCCTAATATTACAACCTGGTCGCGCTGCGTATCCTTAAGTGACTCCTAAAAGTAAACACCAGCACCACCACAAGGATTTGCCTTATTTGTCTTTGAGGTACACAGCTGTTCTCTGGACTGTGCTGGATGCTTGGGTGTTAACTTGCACTCTTTGGAACAGGCATTAGAGAGTAAAGTTACTCATGAACTGAGGTTGAATGGTCAAGTTTGTGAGTCTGTGTGTAGTTGTAGTAGAAGGGTGTGTGTGTGTGTGTGAGAGAGAGAGAGACAGAGAGAGAGAGAGAGAGAGAGAGAGAGAGAGAGAGTGAGAGAAAGAGAGTTTGTTTATTTGTTTTGTGTGTGTGTGTGTGTGTGTGTGTGTGACAGAGAGAGAACAAGAGAGAGAGAGTTTGTTTATTTGTGTGTGTGTAATTGAGCTTGTGTTTGTGCTCGTGTATAACATACATGGCTGTGTGTGTGCGTGTGTATGTGTCTATCTCTGTGTGTGTGTGTGTGTGTGAATGTGTTTGTCTGTGTGTGTGTGTGTGTGTGTGTGTGTGTGTGTGTGTTTGTGAGTATGTGTGTGTGTGTGTGTGTGTGTGTATGTGTGTGTGTGTGTGTGTGTGTGTGTGTGTGTGTGTGTTTGTGTGTGTGTGTGTGTGTGTGTGTGTGTGTGTGTGTGTGTGTGTGTGTGTGTGTGTGTGTGTGTGTGTGTGTGTGTGTGTGTCTGTGTGTCTGTGTGTGTCTGTGTGTGTCTGTGTGTGTTGGCTTACCTCTCATGCCCAGCCTGGCCTTGGTGTCAAGTAGGGCCTGTTGGACATCTTCGGGTCTGGTGATGTCCACCTGCAGAACTGTGAGTCGAGGTGAGCAAGTGCGCCGGAGCTCCTCTGCCCCCTCCCCAGCCAGGTCAAGCACTGTGGCAAACACCTCAAAGCCCAGTGCATCCAGATACTTAGCTGAAGCATTCCCAAAGCCTGTGTCGCAACCTGAGAGAGTGAAGGAGAGAGAGTGTGAGAGAAAGAGAGAGAGAAAGAGAGAGAGAGAGAGAGAGAGAGAGAGAGAGAGAGAGAGAGAGAGAGAGGTTAGCATTCCACAACACTGGCATCTGACCCCCCACTGTAGTCACAATGACCTGCATAAGACTGCTGAAGTCTGGGTCAGTCATTCTGAAGTGCACTGTGTTTGTGGTACAGTGAACTATTGACATGGCAAAACCAACTACATGGCGGTTCTGAAGTTAAATTCATTAAATTGAAATCATTATTGTGCAAGATTCTTAGAATGCCCACATACACTGCTCATTAACAGGTTCCATCTGGAGATATCTCATAAAATCTTTGCCCTCATCACCTGCGCCTAAAAAGGAATGTCCTGCAAGGTCAATGACTTTTTATCTACCATCAAGGAAACAAATAAAAAGCATGCCAACACCAAGCTATTTAAATGCCCTGGCATAAAAGAACAGTCACACAGACAATACAAAACTGAGATTATACAGGCACCATCACAAAAGATAAATGTGTCAACAGTGGTGGACCTTAAACCCATTCAAACAAAGACATAGCTGCCCAGACTCTTCCTCTCTCCTGGGTCTGATGAAATACAAGAGTTAAAAGAACTTTCTGGATTGCCACTGTATAAATTAATACAAGAAATATGTGTGGTATGAAAATATGAGTATCAGTGAATAAATTACGTTGACTTTGGAATACTTAAATGTTCATATTTTAAACCAAACACCATTCCTCACCATTAACTCTTTTGAATATAAATTCACTTGTGACATTTTTATCTTCTGCTAATTATTTCACTCCCATTTGAAAGACCACAAGACTTGTGATGCTGTCGTTTGTGTGTGTGAGTGTGTGTCGTCCAGCACATAAGGAGAGGTTTATTGGGCCCGTGTGCACATCACAGATTTTTTTTACCATATGTCAGACCCCTTCACTTGTACTAGTGCACCACATGAACTTATGGTGTGAACTTTACCCTGAATTGTGTGTGTGTGTGTGTGTGTGTGTGTGTGTGTGTGTGTGTGTGTGTGTGTGTGTGTGTGGGAGCCACACTGTACAAAGAGTGACTGTTGTTATCATAAAGACACCTTCATAATCCCTCCCACCCCCCTGCCCTCCTCCCTCTAGGCCATCCCTTGCTTGTGGAGACTCTTTCACCAGAGCCCAGGGTACGCTGAGGACACTTCCAGCCAGAGAACGGCAGGCAGGCCTCCGCTGAACGCGGTATCTGCACAGCTGTGCTAAGCATTCTCACACATGCGTGCCAGGAAGTAAAGGAGGAGAGGGCCTGTTCGACAGCCACCCCTATAAGGCCCCACAACGCCAGAAAAACAAGAGCTCCCCAAAACTAAAGAATAGATTCTCTTCAATCGGATTAACACTTGAGGATTAGTCGCGAAGAGTTTCAGTTGAAGTTGCGCGTATCAGTTGAAGTATCAACGACTGTTTTCCTTCATGTAATCCTGAGCCGTGCTGCCATTGTGTCACTGATGCCTTTAATAGGCATCGGAACGTTCTCTTATCAAGTCAATCGTTTGTCTCCTGCATGTTGCCAGCTATAAATCTTCTTGTCCCAATGACATGACATGCCAAGAGTGTGGTTACGTAAGAGCAGGCACATCAGAGGATATTTTAGGTGGATGGCTTCATGGCAAGAATGTTCTCTGAATGAGGCTGGAGAGGTTCCAGGGTCACAGAACAAAAGTGCAAACCCGATGCCTAAATTACCTCCAGGCAGGTGTTAATGGCCAAATAAAGCCATTTGTGTGTGTGCTGCTGTTTATTATTTCACAGCGAATGTGTGATCAGCTTTCCTTACAGGAGGTATGGAATCGTGCAAACACATGAACATGATACACAAACATACACATGCACACATACACACACACACACACACACACACACACACACACACACACACACTCACACACACACACACACATGTAAATATGCACACAACAAGAACACATTTTTCAATATGCATGCACACATGGGCACATACACATAAAGTGTCATAAGCACGCACTCAGTGACTAGTATGAACCCCACAAACTTTTCTGAGGTCAGAAGCTCTACATTAAAGTCCAGCACATAAACCACCTCCTCTGACCCTGTAGTATGTAGTAAAAAGCAGATCCCCTCAGCATCTGTGTGTGTGTGTGCGTGTGCATGCATTTTCATGTTTCATCAGAGAGAGGAGCGGTCCTGGCTTTTTCAGGACATGTAGAGTTTGGCTCGTTGGCTCAGTCACCGGAGCTGTGCTGACCAGTGTAAGTGGGGACAAGGAAAGCAATGGGTTGTAACACGGTGTTCTGTTGCAACCCAGTTTTTCTTAGGACACTTGGAAACATTATATCTGTGAAAGTTCAAGAGGAATCGGCTTTCCGAGGGGAGCGCCTGGAATGCCTCTTATGCAACCAACCAATGCCGAAAGAGTCCTGGACAGGAAAACAAACACAAGACCTTACACCGATCAGCCGGGCTACTCGGGGAAGATCAGTGTCAACAGCAGACTTGCACATGTACGTGCGCGCAGGCACACACACACACACACACACACACCCTTAGCGCGAACATCACACACACTCTCAAATACGTGTGCTGGACAGAGACATGAATGATAGTAGATCTCACATGCGACACATATGGTTGACTGAGTTGAAGGAGGCGTGTTAGGATATTAATGTCTTACCCAGCGATCCAACCACACTCCCCCCCCCCTATTTCTGAGCAAGACATATAAATTTACCCCCCGTGCCTCCTGTTGATTTAAATCTGCCAGCCACATTTTCTCCAGGTCTGTTCGGACTGTTCCAGAAGCAGCCTGCCTGGTTCGCAGAACACACGCCCCACATGTATGAGGGCGATCAAAGGTCTCTACACTCAGTCAGGATATCATTAAGACAACCAAATGCACCATTTGTCAAAGGAAATGGCCATACAGGCTATCTTCGATTGTCCTGTAAAACTCAATAACCACAGGTGAAAGTGGATGCATGATTGTATATTGGCTTCCCGTTCTAATTTCGGTTTTATCTATAGTGCAAACACATCATTTTATGTAAAGCCCATGAACACACAAGAAAAAGAGGTCTTCTGTGTAATCTAAAAAGTTCAATCAAGCGAGCACTAATGGTGAGGCTAGTCTTCATGGCAGATATAAGCCACATGGATGCAGCAGAGAGCAAGAGCAAATCGTCTGGGGGTCTTTTGCTAGATATGGAATATAGGAAACAACTTTCAAAAATGGACTTCAATGACAAAATCATAAATGACTTTCTATTTCAATCTAATCATTACAAAACCATGAACCATGTCATCAGATTGTATAAGTCCCACACATACAGACCAAAATTCATTACTGAACATGTTACATAAAAAATACAGTTTTCTGTACTATGTCACTAATGGGATTGTACTTAAGCTTGTATTTACTTTTCCTCTTGTGCAATATTTGATAGAGATTCAAATGGAGACAAATGTCAAAAAGCGTGAGAGAGGGGTAACAGGGTATTGCTTGCCTTTATAAAATTGCACCAACATATGGGTACACTGGATTCTACGCAGGTCCAATTATTATTTATAACTATGAAGCAGGAAGCCAAAGAGATGGATCAAATGTGCCACATTTTTCTACATATCATACTAAACTACCTCTATATTTTTGTATCCTCTGAGAAATCTAAGCTGCCCCAGTCCATTACCTGACATGCACTGGAAGTGTGGTAATATGAGGAGCTGGGTTGTGAAAACCAATAGGGGGACAGGATGTCCTAACATGCCTCAAAGGTCCCTTAAGAACACAGCACATTTTCACATTTCCTTCTCATCGATTTGACAGAGATACCCCTGGAACAGACTTGATCTAAAACTTGACCTTTAAGAAAACGGGTTCAACGGCATTTTTACCTCATCTTGGGGCAATCCTCAAACCATTACCCTGAAAATATGGCACTTCCTATTGTGGATTTTTAGTTTTTTTTTTATAAAATGTTTTTGAGCAAGCTCATTTGTCACAGGTCTCCCTGTGCGGTTTTCTAAGTGTTGCTTGCGATGTTTGTGGTGCATTTGCCAAAGCAGACAGACAGAAAAGGAGAGTAAGCACTTGGCTCTGTAAAACTAATCTGTGTTGTCTAGAAATTGCCCACTCAGCCAACCCTGTGACCATAACCTAAATCCTCAAAGGAATTTAACAGGTTTTGTAAGAGGTTTAAAGTTTTTGTTCAGCATTTCAGCCTTTTTAAAATTTCTAGTTAGGGACTTAAAGCAGCTTTGGGAAAAGCCTCATCAGAGCTGTGTGTTCGAAATCTCCAACACCTTGATATGCATAGATATGCATACAATTAAGATGAGGCAATTTATACCATGAACCATGTCAACAAATGGTACAAGCACCACAGATACAGACCCAAGATTATAATCGAAAATGTTACATGAAAAATACTTATTTCTGTATTGTGTCACTGATTGGAATGTAGTGTATTTGTATGTGGATCTTGTGTATTTTTTTTAATCAGTAATCTATGTTTCATGGGTTAATCAAATTAAGCAAAGGCAATTTATACAACAGTTCCCTTACTGACTAATAGAGTATGAAATTACCAAATCTGCAAACTACGTTTTCTTTTGTTTATGAGAATTTTTGTTGATTTATTTTCCATCCCCCAAAATATTTCCATTAAGTGTTGTTGCCAAGCAGTTGAGTCAGAGACACTATTTGTGCATGTTCATTTGTGATTTATGTATGTGATTTATGTATGTACTGTATGTCTGTAGGATTAATAAAGTATCCATCTATCTATCTATCTATCTATCTATCTATCTATCTATCTATCTTGCACCCTCACCTGTCTCCACATTGTGTGCTCATTTATACATTCTCTCTTCTCCATTTGCTCTCTTTCCAAACTCTAAAACAGCAAAGTGTAACATTATAACATCACTGCCTACCATTCTGCTCTCTCGCTCTAAATGAATGAAACGTTGACGTTGTACATTTCAATATTTAAAGAATTTGGGGATCTTTGGGTTCTTCTGAAGTCGGCAGCATTGCTTACGATTTAGCCGGAAGGGATGCACAACATGACCACTGCAGCACAAACTATTCATCCAATGTATGTCTGAGGCTACGCAACAGTCTCTCACCCGGACGTGCCATTAGCGCACCCCCAACACACACACACCCCTAAGTACCCAGCAGCCACAACAAGGTCCCTGTGGCATTGGGAAGATGATCAGGTCACCATCAGCACCACCACAAGCCCTGGCAACAGCGGAGGCCCGTGGACCATTGGAAGTCGAGGGTCCTGATCTTGGGGGTCTGAGAGGCGATGAGGTGGACCCTCAGGCTGGTGGCAGCTGCAATGCAGTGGTCCCACCGGCTGGCAGTGGTGGCTCCTCTGGTTGGCAGTGGCGGCATGATGGCCCATCTGGCTGATGATGTTGACAGACCCTCGGGCTACGTAGTAGTCCCTCTGCGGGACCCTCAGGTAGGGTTCCTGGGTGGACCAGCAAACAGTGGGCACTATGTCAGGGTCTGTGGTATGTCAGGCAGGTGTGCTTCTGGAGCCACTTGGGGCTGGAGCACAGAAGTGAAGGTCGGCCACATAGACACCCAGTCTCTACCCTTCACTCTTGCAGCAGCCAACCAGCCTGTCCTTGGCGTTGTCAGCGAAGATCTGTCAGCCGACCCAGGGCTGCTGCGCTCTCTCGACCTGGACCACTCCACTGGCTGGAGATCAGTGAAAATTTGCAGGGCCTTCCAGGGCGAGGATGACCTGGACGTCCATCTTCTCCACCAACCATGCATTGAATTGGGCCACCAGTTGTACCTGAATGAGGTACGTCTTGGGTAGCCCCTTGCCCTTTAAGTGAAGCAGCATCATCGCTCCCCACCGAGGACCTCCTGTCTGTGGAGTCAGCTCCTGGGTGAGCCATGAAAGAGGCAGTAGCTGGTCCAGCATCGCTTGGTCCACTGGCAGCTCCAGGCGGGCCTGGTACGCTGCTGCAATCGGCCCAGTGCTTCCTTGGTAGCCTCAACGGCTACCCTTTGGCAAGCCTGGAGTGGGGACATGGCCTTGGTTAGCTTCAACAAGGCTCTTGAAATATAAGCCTTTTGGCTGTGCCCTCTCCTGCATGATGACCTCCTCAATCTTCTCTAGTGTCGTCATCTCCAGCATTTCTGTCACCAGTCTAACATCTTTCAACCAGTTTCTTGTCCACCCATTACCTCACCCCCGACACACTACAGTACACACGGAGTGGCCACTAGCAGTGAACAAGCTGAGTGAGGTTGTTCCAGGTTATCCTCACTTAAGGAATGCTTCTTGGATTATTAGGAATTAATAAATCATTCTACCATTAATGCAACTGTTCGATCTGACTGTTGTGTAATAAAGCACATATAAGAAAATAAAGAAATAAGAAATAAACAATAAGTCTGTTGCGCTGCTAGAGTCTAATGACAAACACTTAACAGTTTCAGCTTTGAGGATTTGCTTTTTCATGTGATTGTTATTTTTTCCAGAGCCAAGTCCTGGCAGCCTATTACTGTGGATTTTGGAGTTTTGTAGCACTGCCAACTCAGTCCTAAAGCGGAGAAGCATGCAAAACGGTTGTGGGGCTCAAGACCAGTTACCATGCTAATTTTTCATGGCCCCCCCCCCCCCCATTAATTAGCTAACCTTGAATATTTTAGCATTTTAAATATAATTTGTTAATTTTTTTTTTCTTATTATTATTTTAACTACAGCTATTTTTTACTTCTTGCTGGATGATCAATTCATACAATGTTCGTATTAGGCAAATATTTGTTGGATTAATAATTAGGCTAGATATCCCTTCTATATAGGCTAAACAGTAGGCCCTGACCATATTATACAAGTACAAAGTAGGTTAGAAACTCATCACCAAATCGGTTCCTTATAGGCTACTATGCTGTAAGAGCTGGTTGTTTAGTGTACTTTTTCATTTTTTTCACCCTCAACCCGCACCCCCCTTGTTATAACTCCGCGCTCCGTTTCGGAAACCACTGCACTAGACGATCTTTAAGTGGCTTAGTGGGTCAACGTGATTTCAGTCTAAAAGCATTCTGGCCAAAGCCGGGGCCTTATGCGCCATCAGACACCTTTCTTTTTATATTTGACACTGCCAAAGAGATCAGTGCTGAATGTTCTCACTCAACCTTGCATCACATGTTCTAAGTGAAAACATTAATTTAATGGATTATTTTATTGAATAAATTAAGTAAATAAGTTACTCAAGTATGAGCATGGTTTAATTCCTGCTAAGCCCTGTCATTTTAGTTATGATTTAGTGTCAGCAATACAAAGTTATAAAGACAGGGGCTATTGGACTGGCTTGGCTCTGACCATAACTGAGCTCAGTTTTTGCTTAGATGTAGTCTGGAGGCTTTGACATAAGAAGAGGAGTTTTGAGTTCCAGGTTTTCCATCGTGCCAGTGAATTAAGGCAATTATCCTAGCTGAGGTGATTACATCACAAAGTAGCATCGTGTCTTATAGTCTGAGTCAAAAGAAGAGAGTAGTTGGATGAAGGCTGATCTAATCATTTACGATTTAAATCTGTTAGTCAAAACAATGGAAGAATAATATTGTTACTGTTTGACTGACTTTGTCACCTGTAGGAGAAGTAAGGCAACAGAGCCATGGTTCCAAAATCCAGGTAAGGCACCCTAATAATTAATGTCATTCATTTTAAGCATCTCTAGATGTGTGTCTGATCCACGTGTGGGATTTTCTGTAGGCAAAGATCAATACTATAGGCTTGAAAGTCTTATAAGCGGTGATTTGGCTGTACTTGTTTATATAACCTGCGTTGTGTAGAGAAGCACAATCCTGACTTAAAGTTATAACCTCAGGCATGGGAGGCAGCCTTGCTAGCAAGAAGGCTAGGACACACGGTGCTAGCATCTGTTGCTAACACGTGTCTTAAGGTGCCGTGAGAGCAGTTTACTCACTGCATAGCACTGAATCCCCTTGCTACCGTTACACTCAACCCCCTTAGCCTCACTCCAAATCCAGGTCTCGGCACCACTGTAACAGGAGTGGTTGCTGCTGGATGGTAAATTGACTGATGGCAACAACTAGTGAATGATTTGCAATCATGGGGGCGAGAGCTGGTAAAATTGGTAAAATAATCACCACAATGAATAAAGGAAGACATACAGGCCTGAAACAAAACACTCCAAATCTGATGGATGCATGCCAAGGCCATGGAGATAAGTAATGGGTTGAGTCTACAACTACAATTATATGAGTCAACATAGTAAGGTACTTCCCAGCATAACCTAGATTACAAATTCTATCTCTTAGATAAGATCAAATAATGTTTTATTAGGGACGGATGTGATTCATTTTGCTCTTCAGTTTCTTCACAAGCCTGACAAAAACAAAAGACGGTTACTTGCCCTGTTATTATTAAACCACTCATAAACATGACTGCAGCTAATCGTTGTGGTGTGTGTCTTCACTTTGCCATCACACCTTTTATGCGTGGAACCTCACTAAAACCACCACAACTGAAATAGCTAGATGTATTAACAGGACAACATTTACATTTATTCCTTTGGCATGTCACTTTTATCCAAAGCAACTTATGATTTAGGATTAACAATCTACCTCAGCTCCCTCCCCAATGTACTCTACCCCACCCCACCAAACCCTCAACCCCCAGTCGCACTCCCAAGCTCTGCACAGCCGCTTAACATGCCAAATCATTAATATCCAAGGATTTGTTTTGAGGTGTTTGGGGTGGATTTCAGGTTTGGTGGGGGGAACAAGACAGTTTTATAGTCATGGATCGAAAGACAAGCGTACAAAAGCGTACAGCTGAGGTGGATGAGACTGCAGATGAAGTGCTGGACTTCTTAAACGTCTTTGCCAAATAAATCGTCACTATTGCTGTTATCCATGGCTAACCTTGGCATAGTATTGATGAAACAAGAGTTAAGTAGCGAACTGCTGGTGATGGGAGGATTTCATGCCAAAACATTTTTTACAAGGGAAAAGATTTTGGGTCTCAAGAGCACCATGAAGTTGAAGGCAGAACTCAAGTCATTCAGAAATTATGTTACCAGCACTAAGACCCATTTGCATTACACAAAAGATACATATTGGAGCTATTATATATGTGTACGTGTATACAATGAAAAATTATTCACAACGTATTTGTACATGTTTCCAGGATTCGAAGATTATTTAGTCTGCGAGTAGCAGATTAACTCTAAGTGGACCAAGGAACAAATCAACATGGAACACTTTCTCGCATCTATTCATAATCCCTTAGTTCAAAACTAAACAACAGCAAAGAGCAACACTGGAAATGCAAAAAGCATGCATAGTCGCAGCTCCAAAATCCTTCCCATGACTGGTGCACAGTAATATACCTACACCATGCAAATACTACACACCGTGACGTTTCTGATGTTCAGACAATAATGAAAATTATATTCTTATCAGGTTTTCCTGTCCTACAAAATGTCAGATGGGAGCATATCTAATCACAAAGGCAATTCCTCTTAGACTGAGGTGGGATAAGAACACTTCTGAGAGAGAATACTGAACATTTTATTTAGGTAATACACATACATGCCTTTTGTTTGATGAGTGATATTGAAACATGTTCTATATTAATGTTTAGTGTTCTTATCAGTAAAGGTAAGAGGACAAAGTAGTAGAAGAAGAGGGGAAGAGAAATTAAGAAATTAACAAATAAACATAAAAAAGGAACATACAAAAGGCTTAAAGACATGAGAGGTAATATTCACAAACAGGTAGAGGTTCTCTTTTCCCCTCTGACATAACACTACCAGCACCGTCACCTCCAGCAGAGGCTTATGCTCTTACCTGTGATAAGGACAGCCTTTCCCTCAGTTGGCAGGCTGGCGTCCAGGGTTGCCTGCCTGGAGGAGTAGAGGCAGCAGGCAGCGCACAGCCCTGCCAGCACCAGGAAGGCAGGCATGCAGAGGGCACACAGCCTCTCCAGCAGCACAGTGGCGGCCAGCCAGGCCACCAGCGACGGTATGGCACTGATGTGGGACGCCAAGGTCTTCTTCACCACGCCGCCGACAAACACCGACATCACTCCCATGTAAATCCAGAAGGATAATGCATAGTCTTCCATTGTGGCTAGAGCACAGGAGTGGGGGGTAGTCTCTAAGCAGTGTCTCTTTGTATGTATGCTTCTCTTTTTCTGCCTTCTCCCTCTCTTTCTCTCTCTCTTCACCTCACTGTCTCTCCGTCCTTTAGTTACACTTGCCCTTGTCTTCCTTTAACAGTAAAGATCTAACTTACAAATGAGCAACCATGTGCCTCCTGAGTGTTCTTGTTGCAGACGCACAAGGAAGCATGCAAGCTCTGACACACACACTTTCAGCACCACATATAAACACACACACACACACACACACACTCTTAATACACAGACGGACAGAGTGAGAGCCAGTGAATGGGCTCCGCTCACTGTGTATATATAGAGCACAGTGCTGGAGAGGGGAGGGACTACACCAAAGGAGATCTAATCTGTATCCAATGGCCAAAGTTTTACAGCAGTTAAAGGCCCCCCCCCCCCCCACCCCCCTGTCTTTCTTTCTCTTCACAC